>NC_136488.1:115507631-115510131 GCF_053919585.1 Euprymna scolopes
ATAAACGTTTTACGAACTTGTGCCTTATTTAAGCATAATCTTTGTTATCATTGTATATATCCTAATTCTCTAATAAGTATGTTTCAGGGTTTCTTCCTCTGATAACATGTTATTTTAATTATAATTAAATGTATATTAAAGTTAAAACTAATTCTAATTTTGATTCAAGTTAATAAGATTTATAAATATTGTTTAGACCTAAAAATATAGACCATATTCAACCAAGGTTTTCCTTATACTTTAAACCCCCTCTCCTATGTACTTTAATCAACTCTTATTTTTTATTTTTTATTTATGAACATTTGCTCCCAAATTAACATACGGAACAATATTGAAGTCTACACTCCAAAATACCCGAGTTTGAGATTGACTCATATTACCCAACTATTTCTTCTAAATTGTTAAATTTGGCGAAATCTGAAACTAGCATAACTAAATTGGAAATTGACATAGTTAAATTAGCCAAAAGAACTTTAATTAAATATAATAATAAGTATTGGACTAGGAAAAATAGAGAATCTAACTTTGATGTTACAATGGGTCCCCCAGATTCTGCATCTGGTTGGCCTCTATATTTTGAAAAAGTTGGGGAAAAGGGAACCAAATATAAAGGGAGGTTTAGATAGAGATGATGCACTATTTTTCATTAACTCTGGAAGTAGAAATTTAGAAAGTATATAAAAAGAATTTCCAAATTATCCCAGAATGAGGATATTTTTAAAGCACTAGCCAGATCTGGATATAAAGGCGAAATAAAATATATAAACAATGTAAATAAAACATAAGAGGAAGGTAAAATATCAAAACTAAAACCTTTTTAATTTAACATTTATATATTATATATTCAGGAAGTCTTTCAATTTTTAATTTAACATTTATATATTATATATTCAGGAACTCTTTCAATTTTTAATTTAACATTTATATATTATATATTCAGGAACTCTTTCAATTTTTAATTTAACATTTATATATTATATATTCAGGAACTCTTTCAATTTTTAATTTAACATTTATATATTATATATTCAGGAACTCTTTCAATTTTTAATTTAACATTTATATATTATATATTCAGGAACTCTTTCAATTTTTAATTTAACATTTATATATTATATATTCAGGAACTCTTTCAATTTTTAATTTAACATTTATATATTATATATTCAGGAACTCTTTCAATTTTTAATTTAACATTTATATATTATATATTCAGGAAGTCTTTCAATTTTTAATTTAACATTTATATATTATATATTCAGGAAGTCTTTCAATTTTTAAATTAACATTTATATATTATATATTCAGGAACTCTTTCAATTTTTAATTTAACATTTATATATTATATATTCAGGAACTCTTTCAATTTTTAATTTAACATTTATATATTATATATTCAGGAAGTCTTTCAATTTTTAATTTAACATTTATATATTATATATTCAGGAAGTCTTTCAATTTTTAATGTAACATTTATATATTATATATTCAGGAAGTCTTTCAATTTTTAATTTAACATTTATATATTATATATTCAGGAACTCTTTCAATTTTTAATTTAACATTTATATATTATATATTCAGGAACTCTTTCAATTTTTAATGTAACATTTATCTATTATATATTCAGGAACTCTTTCAATTTTTAATTTAACATTTATATATTATATATTCAGGAAGTCTTTCAATTTTTAATTTAACATTTATATATTATATATTCAGGAACTCTTTCAATTTTTAATTTAACATTTATATATTATATATTCAGGAACTCTTTCAATTTTTAATTTAACATTTATATATTATATATTCAGGAACTCTTTCAATTTTTAATTTAACATTTATATATTATATATTCAGGAACTCTTTCAATTTTTAATTTAACATTTATATATTATATATTCAGGAACTCTTTCAATTTTTAATTTAACATGTATATATTATATATTCAGGAACTCTTTCAATTTTTAATTTAACATTTATATATTATATATTCAGGAACTCTTTCAATTTTTAATTTAACATTTATCTATTATATATTCAGGAACTCTTTCAATTTTTAATTTAACATTTATATATTATATATTCAGGAAGTCTTTCAATTTTTAATTTAACATTTATATATTATATATTCAGGAAGTCTTTCAATTTTTAATTTAACATTTATCTATTATATATTCAGGAAGTCTTTCAATTTTTAATTTAACATTTATATATTATATATTCAGGAAGTCTTTCAATTTTTAATGTAACATTTATCTATTATATATTCAGGAACTCTTTCAATTTTTAATTTAACATTTATATATTATATATTCAGGAACTCTTTCAATTTTTAATTTAACATTTATATATTATATATTCAGGAAGTCTTTCAATTTTTAATTTAACATTTATATATTATATATTCAGGAACTCTTTCAATTTTTAATTTAACATTTATATATTATATATTCATGAACTCTTTCAATTTTTAATTTAACATTTATATATTATATAT
>NC_136488.1:115515131-115517631 GCF_053919585.1 Euprymna scolopes
TGCTTGGCTCTCTCGGTTAGAGGCACTGCCCAGTATCCCTTAAGAAGGTCGCATTTGGTGATGTATTTGGCATGTCCTATCTCATCTATACAGTCGTCTATTCGTGGTATAGGGTATGCGTCTGCCTTGGTTATCGCGTTCACTCTGCGATAATCTGTACAGAATCTCACTGTTCCGTCCGGTTTATCGACCAGCACGCACGGTGATGCCCATTCACTTTGACTGGGCTCTATTATCTCGTGTTCGAGCATGTAGTCTATCTCCGTTTTCATTATCTCTAATTTCTTCGGACTTATGCGATACGGATGTTGTTTAATTGGTTCGCTCTCCTTTAGCTCAACGTCGTGCACTATTGCTCTTGTGTGCGTAGGTGCGTCAGCAAATAGGTCGCTATATTCTGTTACCATTCCTTATAACTTTTGCCCATCTTTCGGCGGTAAGTGTGCAAGTTTGCACCCTAGGTTACTCATTATCTCCGAATTCTTTAACTTAATGGGTGGGTCCTTTTCTACAGGAAGATCTCTTTCGGGGTACTCATCACTTACAGCTTCATGGTGACACTGTGCTGTCAATATTGATTTTTCTCCCGCCCTCCTGAAATATTTTTTCATCATGTTCACATGACATACTTGAGTTTTGTTTCTACGCTTGGGGGTAGATATCTTATACTTTAGTGGGCTTATCTTTTCAGTAATTGTGTACGGTCCCTGATATTTTGACTTGAATGGTTGACCATTCAGGGGTATGAGTACTAACACTTCCTCTCCTTCTTCGCACTTTCTATTTACTGCCTTTCTATCGTATGTGGTCTTCATGACCCTCTGACTACTTTCTAGGTGGGTCTTAGCTAACTTCCGTGTTTCGGCTAAGGTTTGTCGCATTTTAGTGACGTAATCCGTCATGTTATTTGGCAAGGGTTCATCGCTGACCCATTTCTCTTTTATCATTTTTAGTGGTCCTCGTACCTGATGACCGAAGACTACATCGAAGGGACTGAACCCCAACGAGTCTTGGACGGCTTCTCGAGCTGCGAAAAGCACAAATGGGATCCCCTGATCCCATTCGGCATCGTGTTCCATACAATAGCCCCTGAGCATGGTTTTCAGGGTGGCGTGGAAGCGTCCAGAGCCCCCTGCGATTGAGGGTGATAAGCGCTGGATTTTATGTGGGTGATTCCCAGTTGCTCCGTAGCCTGCTCGAATAGCCTCGACGTAAAATTAGATCCTTGGTCTGTCTGTATGGTTCTGGGTAGCCCCATTTTAGTGAAAAAGTTTATCAGGGCATCTACCACCTTTTTCGTTGATATGTTGCGCAGTGGGATCGCCTCTGGAAACCTTGTGGACGCGCACATTATAGTTAATATAAATTTGTGTCCTGTTTTGGTTTTGGGTAGCGGTCCTACACAGTCCACTATTACCCTACTAAACGGTTCTTCCACTGCCGGTATAGGTTGGAGTGGGGCCGGGGGAATATTCTGGTTGGGTTTTCCAGTCTTTTGGCACGTCCCACAAGTTCTACAGAACGTTTTGACATCTCCCACGATTCCTGGCCAGTAGAAATGTCTGGTCAACTTTTCTAGGGTCTTGTTGACACCTAGGTGGCCCGCCAGTGGTATCTCATGTGCCACTTTCATGATATCCTCTCGATACATGTCGGGTACCATTACTTGTTCCCGCACAGTATCTCCCGACTCTCCCTTTGTCTTGGGGGCATTCCATTTCCTCATTAGTACGCCCCTATTGAGGAAATATTGACTTTTTGATTTGTTAGGATATTCTTCTCCAACCCGACAGAATAAGGGTTTTAGGTCGCCGTCATTCTGTTGCTCCTTGATCAGCACTTGTATTGGCACGGGTAAACAAGGTTGGGGTGTTACCACCAGTCTCGGTTGCTTTTCCCCTGACGGCTTGTCTTCTACATTTCCCCTCTCTATCGCTCTACTTCTTGTGGTCACCCCTATGGGTTTCCCGTCTTGATATTTCGCGATGTCATTTCCTAGTATCATGGCTACCCCTGTCATTGGTAATTCGTCAATTACGCCTACAGTTATTTCTCCTGAGCCCCAATCCGACACTAAGTGGACTTTAAATAGTGGAATCGTTATGGGTCTGTTTCCTATGCCCCTTATCGTGGTCGCTCTACCTGCGGCTCTTGTCGCTTCTTTAGGCATGCATCCTCTTTTCACTAGGGATTGGGATGCTCCCGTGTCCCTGAGAATGTTAATGGGTTCCCCTTGACCTTCCTTATCTCGCGCGATATATTCTTTCGATATGAAGGGTTCGTACGTTTCATCTATTCCCTGAGATATCGCCCCTTGTGGTTTGGCTGGGGTATTCCGATTCATCTCCGTGAATCGTTTCGCCTGACACTTCGCAGCTACATGACCTGGCTTCCCACAGTTGAAGCATACTATAGGTCTCGCTTCCCGTCCCAGTACTGGTCGGTTGGTTGTGTTGAGGGGATTTCTGATGGGTACTCGTGGATTTTCGTACAGTGTCTT
>NC_136488.1:115522631-115530131 GCF_053919585.1 Euprymna scolopes
CCCGAATCTTTAAGTGACTACGAGGTCATAACTACCTGAAAAATTTAAATATATCTTCCTTTATGACATATATTATAACCATATTTATAAAATTATTTGAGGAAGACAATGAAAGTGATCATGAGCTATGGGGTTGACCCTTCTTCAAAACTTCAAACATATCTTATTTTGATGAAATTTATGTCGCATGTATAAAATTATAAATTGTAAGAGTTCCTGAATATAATATATACAGAATATATATACAATATAACATTTATAATATATATGCGTATATTGCAACATACAATGTATATAATGTATCATATATTTAATATAATATATGTATATAACATGTAATATGGTATACAACATCATAAATATAATAACACTCATCAAAATAATAACATGATCTCAATTTACCACACGTCTAGATTCTATAATTTGGGGATTTCTATTCTGTTTGTTGATTATAAGTTTGGAGTAAAGGCATTCAGTTTAAACGAACACATTCGACGTACGAAATGTTTCAGCTCGCATGCAAGTAAATTTCGGGCGTTTACCTTGTAAATTTGCATTTTTAAACATTTAAATGTTATTTTTAATTCTTTAAATAAAACACCTTTGCTTTAATTATGTTCTGACGACGTGTGCTCTCGCAACAAGTATGCTTCTATTTTGCGAACGGTTAGCATTGCATAGCCAAGTTTTCGCCCCAAAAATGATTAAAAAGCTTGCTGCATGTCTGAATATCCTTTATATAAACTTTCTAATGTTTTGACCTAAAATTGGCTTAATAGCTTGCTAGAGATCGCAAAGGTAAAATCTTGTGAATTTTGACCTCCAAATTTTCAGAAAAAAAAAACGATTAAAAAGCTTGCCCTATCTGAATATACTTTATGTAAAATTTCAAATGTTTAGGCCAAAAGTTAGCTGAGTACTTTCGTTGAGACCGCAGAAGTAATTTGTTTTTAAAATTTGACCTCAATTATGACCCCTTAACATTTATTGTTTTGCGCTCAAATCAAATTATAAAGTAAGGTCTATGTCCAAGTAACCTATATCTAAAGTTTTAAGTGTTTATATCCAATATTTCGGAGGAGTTTGGTAGAGTTCGCAAAGGTTCAATCGTTGAATTTTGACCTCTTAACAGCTAAATTTCTAGCCGAGACCCAACTAGAAAGATTTTCTCTAATCTCAATACCCCATATGTCAAATTTCGAGTTTGTAGACAGAAAATTGACAGAGTTATTTCGTAGGGAAATGTACACAGACAGACAAACATTTTCACTTTTATATATATATATATATATATATATATATATACTAGCATGGGTGCCCGACGTTGCCCAGGTGTATGGAGGCGTATGTTGAGCAAAAAAAAAAGTGGCAGTAGGAAGGCAGGCTCTAACCCGTACCGCGAAGGAGGAAAAGAACGTGAAAAAAACCTGACGTCTTTGCTGTTACGACCACCGCCAAACCGAAAGTCACGTAGGTTTTAATTAAGGCTAGACAATCGAAAGGAGAGGATGACTTTCGAAAATATCGGCGAAAAAAGCGACCCCCTGTAGAAAAGTGCCTAGTTGAAGGCGAGGAAATTAATGTTTTTAGCCAATTTTTCGATATTTGTCGTATGAAATGTCGAACTTCAAAATGAAACTGATCTTATAAAAATCCGTCGCTCCTGTCGAAAGTTTTAGGCAGACATGCAAACATACATACATTTATATATTGGTAACTAAAAACTTTCGATCCAAACCGATTAAAAAGCTTGCCCTATATCTAAATACCCTTTATGTAAAATTTCAAATGTTTAGACCAGAAATTCTCTGAGTAATTTGGTAGAGACCGAAGCGGTCAATTTTTTTTTACATTTGACCTCTATTATGACCCCTTAACATTTATTGTTTTGGGCTCTAACAAATTATTAAGTAAGATCCATGTCCAAGGAATATATATCTAAAATTTCAAGTGTTAAGACTTAAAATTGTCGGAGGAGTTTGGTAGAGTTCTCAAAGGTCAAATCGTTGAACTTTGACCCATTAACAGCAAAATTCCTGGCTGAAAATCAATTAGAAAGATTTTCCCAAATCTCCATACCCTGCATATCAAATTTTGGGTCTGTAGACTGGAAATTGACAGAGTTATTGTGTAAGGAAATGTACACAGACAGACAGACAGACAGATTGGAAAGTACTCGGATTTTGATGAATATGGTGATTACATCAGTCAGTCCCCACCAAAAGTGAAGACTGTTATTTGGAAGTTGGAAAGAATCGAAAATAGAATTAATAGACAAAAACGTATATTTTATTTAATTAAATATGCTATATATATATATATATATATATATATATATATATATATATATATATATATATATACATAAATATATACATATATATACATACACATAGATATATACATATATATATGCATACACATATATATATACATACAATATATACAAATACATAATTTTAAATTTTAAAAATTTTAAAACTTTTAAATTATAAATCACATTACTTAATATATATATATATATATATATATATATATATGTTTCTTCCTCATTATCCTGGTTTCGTAACAATATATATATATATATATATATATATATATATATATATAGTAAGTTATAAAATGTATATGGCGATTAAGCTACACTGAATATTCCGCGTTTCATCCACTCTAGGATTCTTCGGGCTTATGCGCATATATAACTTACTAACTAGCTCTACCTACGTATTGAGCACTTTTGAAGTAAATACTTAAAGTTTACGCATAAATCTATACTTTCGTATATTAATTTTATGTGAGTAAAGTAAGTAGTTATATATATATATATATATATATATATATATATATATTGTTACGAAACCAGGATAATGAAGAAGAAACATGGTTTGTAACAATTATAAAAAAGAAAAAAAGAAAAGTCAATTTGTGTTCAATATATATGCCGAACAGAAGGGAAAGTGTAACGTTAATTGTGAAGTAAAAGGAAAAGCAAACACGAATGTTAAAATTTCAAAATAAAAATATAACGGGGAAGAAAAGAAAAAAAAATACAAGATGAAAAAAAATGTGAATAATAATTTTTATACTAATTGTCTATAAATGTGGAGCCAAGAGCAAACAGCAAAAAAATCAAAACAAAACTAAATATCAGTTTGTCGACATATGAGAGAATGAGTGAGAGAGAAAGAAAGGAAACTCACACTTCCTTTTATTCGGTTCGTTCTCTTCGCAATGGTGCAGTAAGTTTGCGTTAATAATATTTATTTTCATTGAACTAATGTTAACTTAGGATTAATGTTTACCCAATTCTCCTTTTTTTATATTTTAATTTAATTTAACAAATTTTTTTCAATAATTTGAATAATAATAAGTATGTAAACATTAATCTGAAGGGAATTATGAAAACGTTAATATGAAACAAAAGAAACCATTTTTTTTTTCAAAACGAAAACGTATAATTCAAATTATAAAAAAATGTTAAATTAAATTAATTGGCTGCACATCAAATATAATAAATTTAAATGAGAACATGAAAATGTTATGAAATGATAAACTTATTTTTATTTACTTTTTGTTGCTGTTAAAGTCAAAATTCTCGCAAAATAACATGACTGTATCAAAGAGAGGATAGTCCAATGTAGTTTCTTTTCTTTTTCTCTATAATGTTATTATTCAGAGGTCGAGCTTCTTGAGGAGAAAAAAGACATCTTGTATCGGTGCTTTTTGAAATTCTTGTGTGTAATCGCTCGGTTAATTTTAGAAATGAAAAGTCACACATTTTAGAAAACATTTTTTTATAAATTTAAATGAGAATGTTTGAAATTGGAATTTCTAAATTTAAGTGAGAACATTTGATAACATGAAAAGTTTTACAACCTTGCTAGTCAGACTTCGGGTTAGTGAACATTTCTACAGTGTTAGAGTAGTCTGGAAATGATTATTATTCATCATCTTAGGTTAAATTAATGTAGGAAAGTTTAAATTTAAAAATAATTGTTTGTCCTTTTTTCCGGCAAGATTTTCAAGGTTTCCATATGCAATCGCATAAAACAAAATGAAAGTCGAATAAAACAAAAGGAAAATATCATTTTTAGCCAAGGATGTTAGTCTAAAATGCCTACAATATTAGTAAGAAGTATTTCTATTATAATTATCTGTATCTTGTTTTTTGTTTTCATTTTTTTTTTTTTGCATTAAAACAAATCAATCTACTACATATCTATGACATTGTCAGTAGTGGTCACATTCAATGCCGCCAAGACTAAACTAGTTTCATTCAATAATTACAAGAAACCCTCTCTACCACCTATAGCAATGGCCAGCGACTCTTTATCTGAGAGTACATATTTCAAACTCCTTGGCCTAACGTTCACAGGAAACATGAGTTGGAACAATTATATTGAAGGCATTGCCAGGGCCGCTGCAAGAAAGGTGGGCTCTCTCTACCGTGCTAGACAACTACTAAAACCCGAAAGTATCCTGTACCTCTATAAGGCCACCATTCGCCCATGTATGGAGTACTGCTGTCACATTTGGGCTGGTGCATCTGCTACTAGTCTCTCGCTCCTTGACAAGGTTCAAAAGAGATTCGCACACCTGATAGGCCCTGAACTGGCATCTAAGCTTCAGTCTCTGTCCCATCGACAAAATGTTGCATCCCTCTGCGTTTTCTACAAGTATTTTAGTGGTGAATGCTCTGAAGAACTGCAATCACTTGAGACCCCACGACGTGAGCACCCTCGACAAACCCGACAGGCAGCTAAATCCCACCCCCACACTGTAGAGATCCCTAGATGTAAATGATCT
The DNA here is from genome assembly GCF_053919585.1 of Euprymna scolopes. Classification (NCBI taxonomy): domain Eukaryota; kingdom Metazoa; phylum Mollusca; class Cephalopoda; order Sepiida; family Sepiolidae; genus Euprymna; species Euprymna scolopes. Next base: position 115,527,438 of record NC_136488.1, read on the forward strand.
TTCTACTCCAATAGTTTCTTCCCCAGAACCGCTAGACTTTGGAATTCCATTCCACGTCCCTGCTTCCCCAACAGTACTGACGTGCAGAAGTTCAAGTGTAATATGAACCGACACCTTGCTGCCCAAATCCCCACATAGTACCCCAGTAGTTGTTGCCCTGATAGTAGTTCCCTACATCAAAGTGGTAATTTGCCTTGTTTGGGGTGAAAATGTAATTTTAAAAAAAGTAGTAATAACCGGGCAAATGTTGCTGATTAGGGTAAACACATGAACATACTTTGGTAGAGACAAATACAAATCGGCTTTGTTTTAAAAGAGAAATGTATCCTTAGTTGTTTCATTATTTTCAATCAATTAAAAGGAAAACATTCGAGAAAAATATTTATACTGTATATTTAATATATGTCCTTCCTACACACACTACGTGCATTTTTTTGTTTGCGAAAATATATGCAGACATGAGAAGGTTTCAGAGTAATTCGAAAAAAAAAAGACAAAAGCAAATCACTAATTTAATATAGAAATTTAAAAAGAATCGGAATCGGGAATCGGATCGGGATTGCAAGACAAAATTGATAATTAAATCGGAATCGAGGGAAAAATTTGGAATCGCACCATCACTAGTATATATATATATATATATATATATATATATATATATATATATATATATATATATATATACTAGCAGAAGTATGATAGGTTTATGAAAAGGAGAGGGTTGTAAAGAGATAGGTTTTGATACTCAAAAATTTTACCCTAAGCAAAATATCATGAAAGTAAAGATAATTTTCGCTAAAATATATTTTTTATATCAACTTTATTTCCATTAGTAGCCAAGAGTGACCAACAAAATGATGTTTCCTTACAAAGAGAAAATGTTATATATATATAATAATAATATAAATATACAAGAAATAAATGTTACCATAGTCAATAAAAGTTACTTTTATAGTAGAAAAGTTCATTGGTTTGTATTTTAAGTAGGTTGTAAAGAAAATGTTTTTTTTAATTCACGAACCAGTTTTTTAAAAAAAATCAAAATGGTAGCGACTTTGAAATGGAGAGCCCCGTTTTCAATTTAAAAAAAGGGGCACCTGAGCATTCTGTGTTAACAATTTAAGAGAGTTCCGTCAACGTAAGGAATATTTATAAACATATTTTAATGTTTTCCGTTATTTTGTGCTTGAGGAATATTCGATTATGGCATGTGTAGTTTATATAAAAATTCATTTAAGTAATCGCCTTATTTCAAGTAAAGAGCATTAAAAACTATTTAAAAAGAAAAAAAACATAAACTGAACTTTTATTGACTATGGTAACATTTATTTCTTGCATATTTATTGTTTCGTGTAGTCGCTTGTTGGCTTTTCTGCTAAACACACTTACTAAATAATATCGACGAAATATCGAAAAACAAAGAAACAAAAACAGTTTTGAAAAATAATGAAGCTTTACTTACTTTAGTAAAATTATCCGAAACAGCAAAATGGGATATTAAAAAAGTAAACACGTAATTATTTTAGTTTTTTACAGAAAGAATCGATATAAATATGACTAAGAAGAAAATGGCGCCCTTTTAAAGCAGAACAGCTTCGTTCCAGTTTTACAGTATTGAACAGTGTAGTATTGCGCCGTCGGATTCAGAGTTGTATTATTGTAATGTAAAGAACACACAGAAAGGGTTGTAATCAACTGAATTCCTTCTAGTACACTGACAAAAAAAGCTTAAACAGATATATAACTAAAAATAAAAAGGTTATGTAAATGTTTTTAAAAAGACACGTAATCACGTGAGCAGGAATTTTTCTTTTGACACGATAACAAGTAATGTTCTTATTTTTCATTATTTGTCTATGTATTTATTTTCCAAAGAGTGCCACGTGCAAGTGGAGAAAGAAAAAAAAGAGAGTTATGCATAATTTTTGTCGAGAATTGTCAAAGGTCCGACTTTTTTTTTTTTGGCTTTCACTTTAATAAGAACGTGAATTTATGAGGTGAATTTATTCGACACAATATGATTCAACTCAAAAAATAAATAAATAAAAGGTAACGTGAATTAAGATGTTATTGTGGACTCTCACCCCCTTTAAAAAAAACTTGTTAAACTTTGTGACATATTTATATTCTATGGAGGTCAGGCGCGAACGAACACCCGATAATTTTATTATACCATATTTCTTCAAACTGAAGCATAATTATCGAAAGATTCTTACGCAAATAGATATGAAAAGTCTTTGTTAAAGTTTGTGCCATATTTCCATGGAGTACAACGCAGACCTCATAATTTTATTATACCATCCCTATTTAAGTTGAAACACACTTATCAAAGTATTCTTATGTACATCTATATTAAAACCCTTGTAAACATTTTTTTTTTCATTTTTTATTTCCATACTTTAGGGGCCAAGCGCGAACGCAGATCCCACAATTTTTATGAACCACCGTTCTGCCAGATCAAACATACCCATTCCTGATCCTCGATACATCTTCTATCATTATATGTAATCAGTTTTTTAAAATAGTCAACCATATAGGAGCCTTTTCGTGACCAGACACACACACACACACGTTCAGTTATATATATATATATATATATATATATATATATATATATATATATATATATATATATATATATATATATACCTAGGGGATCGGACAAAAAGACACTGAACAACACCTCCAAGCTAA
>NC_136488.1:115535131-115560131 GCF_053919585.1 Euprymna scolopes
CTTGGGTGTAAAGTCTGTGTATGTTTGTCAATCCAATATGAGATAGGTTCTTTTCCTAGGTTGTGTGGGATATTGCTATATAGGCTGCTAACATCGAATGTGGCTAGTATTGTCCCATCGTCTACTGTTTGTGGTAGGGAGCTAAGGACGTATGTGTCATCTCTTACAAAACTTCTGACTAGATTGGTGAAGGGCTGTAATAATATATATATTAGGTTGCTAAGTCTGATTGTTGGCCATGATGGTCCTGCTACTATGGGTCTGAATGTGAGGTCATCGGGGTTTTGGGTGCTTATGTACTCCAACTTTTGTATGTTGATGGCATGCCTTACCTGGTTAGATTTGTGTATTTTGGGTAGTCCATAGAAGATGTTTGTTTTTGTTTTGAAATTTGTAAGGAAGTCTTTTTCTTTTTTAGTTAATGTACTGTTGTATGTTGTGCAGAGTTTTGTTATTTTAGATATGGTTGTGTCGTCTATGTTAAAGCTAATTGGTTTGTAATAATTTTCGTTCCCTAGTAATTCTAAAATTTTTGTTTCATAGAAGTTCTTATTCATGATAACTACTGCACTACCTTTGTCTGCTTCTTTTATAACTAAGTTGTTATTATGTCGGATTTTTTTAAGTGCTTGATTTTGTTTTCGTGTTAGATTACTGGTGGGTTTTTCTTTTTGTTGGGGGTTGAGGTTCCAGAACCTTTTAAAAAAAGTATTTAGTTCTTTTGTGTTGTTTTGTTTGTTGGGGAAGTATGTTGATTTGTTTTTTACTAGAGAATCGTCTGTTGTGTTATTTCTGTCATTAAGTATATCTATGAGTCTAAATTTGCGTTCAAATTCTTTAAGGTCTTTTTTTTTTTTAACTCTGCTATGTTACTTTTGGGATTCGGGCAGAATTTGAGGCCTAGTTTTAGTACTTCAATTTCGTCCTTTGTAAGTGTCTCTGTAGATAGGTTAATGACTTTAGGTTTTTTGTTGTCTAGTCTGGTGTTATCATTTTGTGAGAGATTCCTAAAAAATGATTGTGTGGGTCGTTAGTCTCGGTGTTCCGGTTGGGAGGTTGGTTGTGTCGTTTTGTAGGGATGTATGGATTATGAAAGTACCTGGGGTATTTGGATTGGTTTTGTTTGTGTGGGGGTATTTTTGGGGTCGGTTTTGCACTGTAGGGTACTGGGAGTGGATGTTGTAAGGACTGTTTTGTGTTGGGTGGTATCTATAGGGGTGGTTTTGTTCCATTGGTTTGTTTCGGTGGGGGTTGTTAAGTAGGGGGATTTTTTGGTGGTTTGTGTGGGTAGGGTGGGGTAAGAGATAGTGGGTTCTTGATTGAGTTTGGTGACGTGGTTGGTAGTAACTATTTTCGTATTGTTGTGGGAGGTTGTATTTTTTAGTATTGTCATGTGGTGGTGGGTTGTCGGTTGTTGATATGCTGTTTTTGGAGCATTTTGGTAGTAGTATTTGTGTTTGTATGGTGCCTGTGTTCTTCTGTAGATGTGTGGTGTTCTTCATGGGAGTTTTGGTTGAGCTTGTTGGTTGGGATGGGTGTATGGTATGAATATGTTCCAGTCGTTTCGTTGTGTGAGTTTTGGTCTGTTGTGTGGGTATGTTTGTGAGTGATGTGTGTCTCGTTTCTTACCTTTGTTTCGAAATTTCTCCAGCTGTTGAAATAGGTTGACCACCCCCTTATTTAAATATACATCTTTCTCTCGTTGGAATTTCTTAACCCATTTTATATATATATATATATATATATATATATATATATATATATATATATATATATATATGTGTGTGTGTGTGTGTGTGTGTGTGTGTGTGTGTGTGTGTGTGTATGTATGTATACGTATGTATGTGTGTGTTCGTTTGTGTGTGTGTGTGTTCTTTGTTTTTGTTTTGCGAAACGTTTCGAATGAATTCAGTTATTTACGAAAGTGCATTTTTACCTTAATGCGAGTTGGGAATAATTTTCTCATTGACCAATTTGGTACTCCATACGGCATATATATATTGTTTTTTTTTTAATGTAACACACATATGTGTGTGTGTGTGTGTGTGTGTGTGTGTGTGTGTGTGTGTGTGTGTGTGTGTGTGTGTGAAAATAAAATATACTATAGGTATGTAGAGGCTGAATAATCAAAGGAAGCAAATTTATTTGGGCAAAATCCGTTATTTTCCTTTTGATGCACAACCTAATCCCATTAAGATGGTACCCATTATTAGATCAAATATTAACAATAATTTTTAGTTCTTTATTCAATGTTTTTGTGAATATAGAAATATATGCAAATATGCTTGACTTGCTTTTCTGCAAAATTTTATTGGAGATGTTTTTATCCCGGATTTTTATCCTCGAATTCGTAATCTGCTCTGGAGATTTACTGGATTACCACTTGGCTTCTTGGATATTATTAACTTTAATATGCTGACTTTCTAAAGTTTGGACTGCAATTTTAATTTTTTAATTTCATTTTCATTGTATTTTTTATTGTATTTTTGATTGTATCTTTTAAGATTCTTCTATATTATTATTTTATCGTATCTATATTCTATAAAAATAAAAATGTAATTGTTCGCATGTTACTAACTGATAATATAAAAAAAACTACTTCAACGGTTACTTTGAAATCTTTCTATAACATTTAAATCGTATGCACGCGTGTTTTTATATACTTAATATAAAAAATACTACAATATTGAATTTTTTTTCGAAATCGATGCTTTTCAATGACAGCCGATCTACGACGAAAGCGACACGCTTACGATCACGCTTTATTCCCCCCCCCACTTTCTTCAGCTTTTTTTTTAACGGACTTTATCTACAGGAATTCTGAAAATGTTTTCTGCACGGTTTTTTTTCCATCGACATTTTCATTGTTAGCAAAATATTAAACTTTCACGTCAACAAAACTGGCATAATATATTATTTTAACAAATTTTTAATGGTTTGGGATGCTACAGTTTAATGGTTTGGGGTGCTACAGTTTAATGGTTTGGGGTGCTACAGTTTAATGGTTTGGGGTGCTACAGTTGGCCATTTTGAAAAGATTCATTCATGTTTTTATACGAGATTTTGGACACTAAAACAAACGCTGATTCAAAGTTTAAAACATTAATAATAACAACAGTGAAATAAAAAACACTGAATATTCCTGTTTGCTTTTCTGGTCAAATTAACATTTTAACATTACAAAACAAAACAAAATAAATAAATAAATAAACCATTTGAATAACATTGGGAGCAGTGTCATTATTAATTATTGCGAGTTTGCTTTTGTTATAGATTTTATAGTTTTATAGTTTGACCATATATTATTAAAGAAAAATTTAACAAAGAAAAGAAAACCAAAGTACACTTTTAAAATATTATTTCTTTTCTTTTCTTCTTTTTTTCTCCTTAGCTCTAAATCAATGTTTAAAAACGTCAATTATACAAAAGGGTGTAAATAAGCCGTGGGATAGAGAAAACTATATCGAGACGTCTTTCGATCGACACTTTTCAAAACGTTTAAAAATGTGGTCAAAAGACCATAAATTATTAGCGAGTATAGGAGAATGGAAAAAAGGAAACAATCTCAACAAACACCCATGAGTCTCAAACTATGGATATGTTCTTTTTGTTTACACGACGAAAATTAATCGATACCACCTCGAGAATTTTTAAGTGAATTCTTGAGCGTGCTCTTTGTAAAATAGAGAAAGTTTCATCCAGTGCAGATATGGCACTGCAATAAATGTTCACCGATGGCCGACTTATGAGCCTGTACACGCCTGGATGTTGGACATTTTTTGTGCCTACGTAAGGAAGGACATGTTGAGAAATTCTAACCTCCAAACGCTGAATTGTATGTCCCATGTAGTCAGCCTCGCACTAACCGTTAAAACGATAAACCGCTATATTATATTGAGTGGCAGAGATACCTTCTTTTCGAACGGAGAGGAAATCATTTCTAGTCCCAAATCGGTATCTATTAATTTTCGCCAACTGTCTCTGTGTAAACAAACAAACAAACAAAAAACATACCCAGAATTTAGAACTCGTGGGTGTTGTTGAGATTGCTTCCTTTTTCCCCCTTTCTCCTATAATAATTTTTCCTACCCTCGCTAATAATTTATGGTCTTTTGACCACGTTTTAAAACGATGTTCCCCCTCTGTTGCCGACGTCTATTTTAAAAAGTGTAAGGCCAAAAGACGTCTCGGTAGAGTGTTTTTTCTACCCCACCGCTAATTTACACCCTTTTGTCTAATTTATGTTTTTAAACGTCGAATTAGAGCTAAGGAGAAAAGAAAGAGGAAAAGAAAAGAAAAAATATTTTAGAAATGTATTTTGGTTAAACTATAAAAAAGCAAACCCTCAACAGTTAATAATGACACTGCGTCCCGTGTTATTCAAGTGTCTTATAAAATTATGTACTCATAAAAATCTTTATAAATAAATAAAACAGAAAAAGTCTACGATAGTTGGAGAAGAATTGTAGTTTTCATTAAAAAAAACATTTGAGAAATTATAATTAAAAAAGAAGTGGCTATGTTTTCACAACAAAAATATTTTTCAACTACTTAATTCACTGTAACAAAGTTTATAACAACAACAACAACAACAAAACAAAGACTATAAACTTTAAAACTAAAAAAATATGATGATAGATGGCGAGGAATTAAATAAGAAACTGTGTTTGAACTATGTTCATTTACTGTTAATGACTGCATTGCACGTAATTTTGTCCATGTATGTATCTTTACATATTCCTTTAAATATATTCCTTTACAGACACGTTTTCACGTGCAGAATACCCGTAAACTGTTTTATGTGTTTACTTAGTTTTATGAATTTATCGCAAATAATTTATTTTTTTAATAAATGTGTTTATTTTCGATATTTTTTTCGCATTTATTATACTAACGTAACCGGACATATTAAAAATATTTGGCGTTAAAAACGTAAATATTTATTTGATGAAAATACTTTACGGATATTCTCATTTATTATATTTGAAAGCAATATTTTTCTTAAAAATACATCCAAAAATAAGCATATTTATTTGTATAAAAACAGTGCATGTTCACAATTGCACTTATTAAAAAACAGAGACATATTTTAAAAACTATGTAAATTGATCAAGTATTTTTTACTAAGAAAATTAAAATTTACGACTTTTAGCGATTTTACTACTAAACTATTGTACCTAAGGTTAAGTACAATTCGAATGGAGTTATCTCTCCCTTATTTATTTCATCGGATTTCATCATGGCGGACTAAAACACTATAATTCACTTAGCCATAAAATGTGATTTTATTGAATTAAAATGAAAACTACTTAATCAAATTATGTGATTTTTTTTTATATTTCATTTTTGTTCGGGAACTGGTAAGACTTTTCTGTATTTTCTTTGTTTTCAATTGCCGCCATAAGTGCAATTCAGAACTTGCACCAAAAAACAATAGTTTGTCTAACTATATCCTCGTTTAAAACTCATCGAATAACATTTTGTCATTCTTTTCTCCTTTTTTGAAATGAATTATTATCGATCTCCCACTTTGTTGGTTTACTATTATTTTTCATTGCGATTTTAACAAACTTACAGATGTTCTTCTGAGAGCGGAATAAACCTGTGTAGCCTGAATTTTGGTTGGCTTAAACGACAGGCGTGCTTTAAAATTTTTCTTTTCGGTTTTTCCATTGATTGATTATCGATAAACGACTAAAATTTTATGAAATTATTGAATAAATTTATTAATTTTACATTTTTAAGAGGGTGCTCACATACATGTCCAGAGAAATACAAATCCCCCATACTTTTTCCTTTTGTAAACATCAATATTCTACAATTTTTGTTGTATTTTTCTTAATTAAAATACCCTGCTGAATATCAGACTTAGGTCGTTGTACTTGCAGAGTATAAGCAATGCGACGTGTAGTTGTCAGTCAAACGAGGATAGAATGATTTCAACGGAATTTCAATTTAAAATATTGCACTTCCTAATTTGATTGGTGTTTGCAATCACCATTTACAAAGCTTAGCAACAATTTTTACAATTGTGTGGATTACATCTACACACTGTTTCTCACATGGACAATTATGCTGCGTGTCTTATAGTAGGCAAACCAGACATCTGCACAGAAAATGGAACATTAAAAAATATTGTGTATCTGCAAGTATTCAGAAATTAAGCATTTAAGAAACATGCATTTTTTCTTTTTTGTGTTTTCCATTTAATCAAACTAAGCCACAGCCATGCGTGGCCAGGTGTAAATCGTTTTTTAATATATTTTTCTTTATGTATCTTATATTCTTTTGTATATTTGTTTTCTATTCTCTACTATCTATTCAGCCTGCAACATACCTTTATTTTTATTTCTAAGCCAATGTTCTTATGGCAGTGTTATCTATATATTAACTTGCTCTTTTTTGATGAGTAGCGTAAAGTTTCGAAATACCATGGACTAAAAAATTTTCTTTATAGTTCACACGTTTTTCATATGGATTTAATAATCAAATAAAGTTCATCCAACTTTTAACTGTCATTAACTGTTTCTTATATTATTTATTTCACCCATCCATGTAGAGATTTCTGTATCTTGATTGGTTATTTTGTGAACATTATTTTCATTTTTATCTTGATAACTTCATTTATTTTATATATGCACGTATATGTAATATGTATGCACATATTCACTTACCTCCCTAACCAAGGGAAATGAATGTAAATTGGACATTTAGCCAATGTATTGTGTTTTATTTGGGAAAAATCAACTATTTTCCTTTTAATGGCTAACCTAATCACATAAGAAGGTACCTATTATTAGATCAAATATTGGTAATAGTTCTTATTTATTGATTCAATTTGGTTGATGAACAAATCATAAGGGCGCGATGTGTTTGGGTCCAAATTAAATTATACTTTCGTTTGTTAAGATAAAATGTGTACAGTCTCGTAAAGATATGGTTACGGTAGATTTATGTACGATAACTCGATGTAATTTTTATTACCAACACATCTAAAGTAGTATTACGCCCTCCTTCGTGGGTATATTTTAACGTAGAATACATATTATTAAGTAAGGGAAAGCGTTTATTTGCTTTCGTTTTATCATTGAAAAGATAAAATATCAAAGTAAACTTAATGGTTTTAATAATAATTGAAATCCACAAAAATGTTCGCCATTATTAGTCTTGAGATTGAGCCCATAGATACCCCATCTATTTACATGGTGAAAATTAAATTCAATGGTTGTAGTGGAAATTTTCCTCATCTCAACGAATATTTATTCTTTAACTTTTCGATATTTAAGGCTAATATATTAAAATAATACATTCTTGATTTTATGTTTTGGGTGTAACTTTGCATTTTTAAGATTTTTTAATAAAATATACGAGGAATATACGCTATTACTCCTGCAAGAATGTAGAAATGATGTTTCCTGGCATTAACTTTATCTTACTTTAAACAAAAGAATAAAGTTTAATTTCTTAAACTGGAGCTGTACCTGGCCTTAGAATATTTCTTAAACTTGTGTTGTTTCGTGATTTATTTAAGGGGTTTCCTTATCACAATTAAGAAATGAAGAGCTGTATCAAGTGATTTTTATATCCATATATATATACGTAGACATATATTTACACATGTATATAAACCCACGCGTATATGTATATGCACAAGATATGTATACACACATATATATATATATATATATATATATATATATATATATATATATATATATATATATATATATGCACTTGTATATACACACATATGTATACACACATATATGTATACACATATATACACTTATGTATACACACATATATACACTTATGTATACACACTTATGTATACACACATATGTATACACATATATATACACACATATATGTATATACATTATACACATATATATACACTTATGTATACACACATATATGTATATACATAATCATTATATTATTACGCGTATCGCTCCGTCCGTTCTTCAAAAATTGGTGTCGCTGTTGAGGCAAAGCTTATAAAAAGATTTGTCTTTCTTGGCCTTTTGGCTAAGAATCTCATGACGGGAGACTACAAGCTTGTCATGAGTGTTGACTGGCATTAACTTTATCTTACTTTAAACAAAAGAATAAAGTTTAATTTCTTATACTGGAGCTGTACCTGGTATATACATATATGTGTGTATACATAAGTGTACAGCTTTGACAGGATCCCTGCGGTGCTGAAGTATGAGGAGTGGACAATGTCAGTAATAGTAGAAGGGAGGAAGCCACACTGTTGGCATTGTCAGAAGCAGGGGCATATGTCCAAAGATTGTCCCAAAAGACCGACTGCAAAGGCACCAACCAAGCCGCCAGAAAACAAGGCAACCACAACTGCTCAAGTGAGCCCAGTGGAAGACTGGAGCAAGGTCGTCCAGAAAAACCGACCAGGCTATCAGCAGACCAGCAGCAGACCACAGAACAACAACAGCAACAACGTCAACAAAGACAACGCAAAACAAAATAAGGACAATACAAACAAACAAAAAGACATTACATTCAACACAAACAAAAACACCACAGTCACCACAAATAAAAACATCACAAACACAGACAACACAAACAAGAGCACCACAAGCACCAACACCTCACACGCAAACACCCACAATAAAACCAACACGCACGCAACCAACGAAAACAAAGACATCACTGTAACAAACAAAGACAGCACAATCACCAGCAACGAAAACCAAAAACCGTCTCCAGAAGAAATGGAGACTCAAGCATCGAGTAAGAGAAAGCTTCCTTGCTCCCCGTCAGAATCGGAGGAGGAAACGGTCTTGGAGGCGGGGGAGGAGGAGGCTCCTGTAGGTCCCCAGGAAGCAGTAGCGAGGAGAAACAAGAGGAAGAGAGAAACCACTCCAACGGGGGAGACTGCTAACATCGAGTCGGTTCCGTCGGAAATAAATAAGCATCCCATCAATGCTCAGGTGGAACAAGCCGAACCCCCCCCCTAAGCACCTCTCTGCAAACCCCCTTCCTTCCGCAACTCCTGAAACCCCACCAAAAGTGGAAGACAATAAACCCCAACCAGTCAGGACAGAGCGCACGGAAAAGCTTCCGTTCCTGCTAGGGAACAAAATCTGTGAATTAGGCCCTACGCTAGCCACCAACGATCTCAAAGGCAAGCCAAGGGCTCAACTTCACAAACTTAAACAACTGGAGGCAGTCGAGAAGAAATGGATCACCAACCCACTGAACTTCGCGGATGCCCCGATGTTGACAACTTTTGTGAGAACAGATAGGGATGGCAGAACCAAAGGACTTTGGAATATGCTGGGTGCTGCCAGGACAGCTTTCAAAGAAGTCAAACTGGTAGACCTCGAGCACCCATCTCTACATTAACTTTCGTTAAGGTGTGAGAGAAGGATCCCTGTTTTTGTGTACCCCTCATTTTACAGGGCACTTAAATTAACTTTCCCACTGGATGTAGGAGGCGCCTCACGAGACAATTTTCATCCGAACTGCTCACGGGCAGTCTCGGTCATGCCTGCTGCGTCCCCCCCCCCCGAGGACTTTAGACACGTTTGTGACATTGCTTAAGATAAGTGAACATGTCTTTGAACTTGGCCACTTTTAATGTGAGGGGCATCAGGTGTCGAAGCAAGGCCTCGCGCGTTGTGAGAGACTTGGTGTCCCTTAAGGTAGATATTGCCGTTATCCAGGAGACCCACTTTGTTTGTGACGAGGATTGTCAGGTGCTGGTAAACGACTACGATGTTTACTCAGCATATGGCAATAGTCGTGGAATTGTTGATGTTGCCATTAATTGCAGTGTTTTTTGGATTGTCGCTGTTTATGCTCCCAATTCTCATGGAGAGAGGGTATCCTTTTTTCGACGGTTGGAGGGCTTCCTAGTAGATCAGGATCGGTTAGTATTAATGGGTGATTGGAATGCAATCCTTGATCCCAATATAGATAAGGTCGGGGGGACTAGCGGGTTGATGTGGTATGACAACAGTCTGTCTAACCTGATGGCTTTGTGCGACCTTGTCGACAGATTTCGTCTGCATTACCCGGGGAGGGAGATGTGGACATGGCATTCTCTAGTGCCTTCCAATCCGAGTACTTACTTGGATTGGATGTTAGTTAGAAGAGGTGACGTAGACTTTCTATCTTGCCCCACGTTCCACTTGCTAGGACACTCGGACCATAAATTGGTTATGGCCCGTTTGAACTTAAGTGCTAGGCCTAAACTAGCCAGATACTGGAAGTTCAACAGCACCTTGTTGGAGCTGGAGGACTATCGGTTGAAGGTTACCGAATTAATTCAGCAGGCTTTAGTGAGGGCAGTTACAGGGAGTAAGTGGTGGGTTAGTTTTAAGGCCCAAATTAGACGCTTCTCTGTTCAGTACAGCCAACGCCTCGCGTTAGATAAGGCTAAGGCAAAGAAGCGTATAGAGGATAAGCTGACCCGGGCGGTGGAGGGGAGGACTCCCTAGAGATAGGACTAACTAAACAAGACCTCAGCCGCTTGGCTAGCGAGTGGTATGAAGGTCAAGTAATTAGGGCTAGATTAATGAAAGTCTCTAACGAAGCTGTTAATGTTGACGCAGTTGAGTGTAAGGCTGCTCTAAGGCGTTGTTCGGACGAGTACATTCGGAAAATACATAACCTGGAAGGACACACCCTAGTGTTGACTCGGGAGATCTGCAAGGGGTTTCGGGAGCATCTATCGGAGCACTTCACCCAACTACCCGGACTCAGGGTCGATGAGTTTGGCAGCTATTTAGCTGACTCGCCCACCTCACGGCGGCTCGGGCGGCTAGCTGTGATGGTGTTGTTATGGAACATGACGTCATTACTGCGTTGAAGCAGGTCAGCTATAACAAGTCCCCGGGGCTTGATGGTTTGCTCTATGAGTTCTACTTGAGGCTGTCGCCCATGTTCGTCCCTATTCTGAAGGATATGTTCAACCATTGGTTTGCCCAGGGATCCATCCCTGGACAGGTGACCAAGGGAGTGATCACATTGCTGAGGAAAGGTCAACGGCATGGTAGGGAGGAAAATTTTGATGATCTTAGGCCCTTGACTCTGCTAAACACAGAGTTAAAGATTTTGGCAAAGATTCTTGCAAATCGTTTGCAGGTTGTCATCACTGACTTGATCGAACCTGACCAGAGTTATGCTGTGAAGGGGAGATCGATTCAAGACAATCTTCATTTGATTCGCGCGATCATAGAGGTAATAGAAGACAACACCAAAGCCGTGCTGATCAGTTTGGATCAGTCCAAGGTGTTTGATAGGGTCGACCATCAGTTCCTGGGATCTGTGTTAGAGGCCACTGGATGTCCTGTATGATAGGCTAACGGTAGCGGTGCAGATCAACGGTAAGCTGTCGGAGTCGTTCGCCATCTCCCGGTCAGTGTGTCAGAGTTGTCCGCTATCGCCGCTTTTGTCTGTTCTGGCATTGGAACCCCTCCTTCGCAAGTTAAGGGACAAAGCAACTACACCAGTCATGCGCAGAATCGCTTTACCTGGAGGCACACAAGCCAGGGTTTCTGTGTTCGCCGATGACATCACCGCATTCGTGTCTTGCCCTACGGACGTTCAAGCGATGGTCGAGGCACTCGCTCGATACGTAGAAGTCACAGGGGCCGTCTTCAACCACAGCAAGTCTGTCGGCCTGCGGTTGGGGGCTTGGACCAGGGTAAACTCGCTTCCAGGCATCTTCAGCTGGACCGATGAACTGGTCCATATTCTTGGTGTCTAGTTTGGACTGGGACTTCAGCTGGAGAAGAATTGGTCGGAAGTATATGGCAAGGTCAAATCATTGGTCAAGACTTGGATTCGAAGGAAATTAACTCCCTATATATAAATTCAAGGTTTTGTTTTGCTTATTAAATTATTGCGTGAAATTATAAAATAGTTAAAAAAAAACACCCGTCAACCGTATTCAGCTAAATCCGTAACAAGCGACAATTACATGAATGCCTTATTTTATTGTCGCTAGACACGTGATTAAAATATTAGCAGGCAAAAAATTGGGGGACACAGAGATCAGAAGAACTCGAAATACTAAAAATAACAATTTCGTTTTAGTAAGAAGGATAACGAAATAGTAATTCGTTCTTTCCTGGTAAATGCGTGCCTAAATAAAGAAAAGTGCAGCAAAAAAAAACAAAAAACAAACAAAAACAAACAAAAAACAACAACAACAACAACAACAACAATAATAACAATAACAATAATAATAATAATAATAATAATAATAATAATAATAATAATAATAATAATATTAGTTAAACAAACAAACAAATAAATAAATAAAATTATTGACGTTTCATTTCATTTCCAATTTCAGTTTGTAAGTTTGATGGGCGCGAAATATTTTTTCGTGAGGTTTAAAACTAACAGAGAAACGTATAACTTGTTTTCAAAAAGAATTCACAAACGTATTTACTCCTGGCCTGGGAAGATGTACAAAAATGGCCACAGATTTTAAGTTGAAACCTGGCACACAACCGGTGTTTAAAAAGAAACGTAATGTCCCGTTCGCTTCCTTGAACAAAATAAATCAGGAACTAGACAGATTAGAAAGCATCGGTATACTGACTAAAATTGAATATAGTGAGTGGGCTGCTCCGGCAGTTTATGTAAAGAAAAGGTCCGGAGAAATTCGCGTTTGCGCCGACTTCGCGACCGGACTCAACGGGTCCTTAGAAGATTTTCACTATCCATTACCTAGTCCAGAAGAAGTGTTCACGAAATTAAATGGCGGCAAGTTTTTTTCTAAGATCGACCTAAGCGACGCTTACCTACAGATTCCTGTAAAAGACAAAAGCGCTAACCTCCTCTGTATTAACACTCATCGGGGGCTGTACAGATACGAAAGACTCGCGTTTGGTGTCAAAGTCGCACCTGCAATATTCCAGCAAGTAATAGATACTATGCTGTCCGGCTTGGACACTGCAATCGCATATCTTGATGGCATTATCATAGCGAGCAAAAGCAGGGAGGAACATGAAAAACATATCAGACGAATACCAGATTATGGATTTAAGATCAAAGCAGTTAAATGCGAGTTCTTTTTACAAACAATTAAATACCTGGGCCAAATAATCGATAAAGATGACAGACACCCAGACCCAGATAGGGCGACCGCTATTAAAGAAACGCCGGCACCAATAAACATAACTCAATTGCAGAGTTTTTTAGGTTTGGCAAATTATTACTAGGGGTTCATCCCAAATATGCACAAATTGCGCGCACCACTTAATGAATTGCTGAAAAAGGATAAGGCTTGGGAGTGGACAGAAGATTGCCAGACATCATTCCAATAAATAAAAAGAATCCTGACTTTGAAACTATTCCTAGCGCATTTCAACCTGCAGTTGGACATAATAGTAGCTAGCGACGTTAGTCAATATGGCGTCAGGGTATGCATGCCACATCGAATGCCGGATGGCTCGAAACAGCCTATTGCTTTCGCATCACGGAATCTCTTGCCAGCGGAAAAGAATTATTCTCAGATCGAGAAAGAGGGCCTAGGAATTATATTTGCAGTTTCAAAATTCCACCGGTTCTTGTACGGAAGACATTTTTTTCTACAAACCGACCATAAGCCGTTGATATCCATTTTTGGATAAAAAAAAAAGGACTTCCAACATTCACTGCGAACTGACTATTAAGATGGGGAACTATTTTGCTGAACTATAATTTTATAATTCAATTTCTCCCCTCAAAACAACTAGCCCATGCAAACGGTCTATTGAGACTGATTCCTGCCAAAATGAAATCTCTTGAAGATTCAGTAATCACGGCACTACGTATTAATAGGGATGTAAAAACCATGATAAACAATATTATCCGCGAACTGCCGGTCACACTTCAGGAAATTAAGTCAGAATCTCTAAATGACAATTTCATTCAAACCACGAAGCAGAAATTAGCATTGGGTGACATCAGTTCAGATATTTTTCTGGTTGCGACGAAATACTGTTATACGGTGAAAGGGTTGTCATCCCCCAAACCCTTCAAAAAAGAATTCTCAGGGATTTTCACATGGCATCCAGGAATAAAAAGAATGAAAAGCCTAATGAGAAGTTTTGTTTATTGGCCAGCTGTGGACCAAGATATTACCGACATGGTGAACAGATGCAAAGGCTGTGTTTTGGCTGCAAAAGCACCACCGATAACATATAAACCTTGGCCTAAGGCTGAACAACGATGGTCGAGGATCCACATCAATTATGCGGGACCTGTGGAGGATTTTTACTACCTGATAGTAGTTGACTCTTACTCTAAATGGCCAGAGGTACTAAGATGCAAAAAAACGACCACTGCAACAACGACAAATTTTTTATTGGAATTGTTTGCTTGGTTTGGGGTTGTAGACTGTTTGGTTAGCGACAACGCTACACAGTTCACCTCGACAAAGTTCAGAGAATTCTGCAAGACGTATCAAGTCAAGCATATTACGACACACCAGTACCACGCCAGGAGCAACGGCCAGGCCGAACGCTTCGTCGATACGCTTAAAAGGGCATTAAAAAAGGCCTCCGGTACACCGACAGAAAAGGCCTTTCAGCAATTTCTGCAGGTTTACAGAATCACGAGAAATCCGAACAAACCAGATGCGGGATCCCCAGCAGAAATCATGTTTGGACGGAAAATAAAATCCGTATTTGATAAACTGCTACGCAAACACATAGTACACAACAGAACCTCTACAATGCCAACGGAACGATTTAACAGTGGAGATAACGTGTATTTTAGACATTTTAGAAATAACGTTTCTTTTTGGGAACAGGGCACGATCTTAAGAAGAATCGGCCATGTTACATACATCATTCAGCGCCCAAAGTTCCAACATAAGAGGCACCTGAACAAATCAGGAAACGCTTCTACAAGGATCAAGAAGAACCACCGCAGGATGGCAGTGAGGCGATTGAAACTGTGTATGACTGTTTTGACATAGACCCTCCTAAAAGGGATGTCAGAACCGAAACGCTCCGGCAGAAAGAGGAAGCGCACAGACCCCTTAGTGATCTGCCCCAAAAGGACGAAATATTGATTTTCACAACCGCGAAAATCAGTTTGGAAGGTGTGTGTTGTGGGGGATCATCCTCCAAATGGACTGTTCTATCAATTATATAAACCATAGACCTTTTGTGGATTAAACACCAGAGCGACCCTCGCCTGCTCGGTGACGTTTACTACTCTTTTCAGTTGTAACCTTTTTACGTTGTTGTTCCAGTAATACATTGTTTAAACTCTATTCCGTTGTTCTATTTTCTTTGTGACTTATTGCAAGCCATAACACACACACACACACACACACACACACACACACGCATATATATATATATATATATATATATATATATATATATATATATATATATATATAGTCATCCACATACAGTACTGTTTCGCTGTTTCACAGCTCATCAGTGCGGCTAGACAGGCAGCTACCTCAAGCCAGGATTGAAACCCGACCGTCTGTACGACAGTCAAGGCTCATTACCACTACGCTATCAGCGGCTACTCTATGATTCATGAGTTAAACGATGTTTTGACATCGTCCGAAATACCTAACCTCGATTTGTTTACACAAAGAGCATCGCTTATACGCTAATGGAAATTCGTGTATCATTTCTCAATATGCTCAGCTCAAGATGAGAAGCATTATAGTCATCCACATACAGTACTGTTTCGCTGTTTCACAGCTCATCAGTGCGGCTAGTGTGTTTACTTATAATATAAGTGGATTATAAATTATAGTTTTATTGTTCTAATTAAAACAATTTACGACTTTGGAATTGTATTGCAATTCTTATTTATTATCTTTATTTAAAACTTTACTTTTTATTTCATATTAAAATCGGTGTTTATTTGTTTTTACATACGTACGTGATTGAGTGAAGAAGTGATTGCCTAATTACGATAGCAAATATATACGTACGCAAACTCAAAGGAATATACTCCTACCCGGCCTTAACATGATTCAAAGTCCATTCATGTACCCTAAGCAGAATGTGTAAGCGACAAAGTTTGCTGCGGTGGCTCTAGATAAGCCGATGGTTGTAGCAGGCAGATTCAATCTTGTTAGAGCCAACTAATAGCACAACATTTAATCGCTTGCTATTTATTGGTTTGATTGACTAAAAACAGTTTGTAAAAATATATTCGAATATGGCATCGGAATCAGAACTGGTGAATCAAGGTATAACGCCGCATAAATGGAGGAAATTTCAACGTATCTTAGTTGTAATTGGAGGCATTATGGTCCACCTGACTTTGGGATCGATCTACACTTATGGTAAGAAGACATATATATATATATATATATATATATATATATATATATATATATATATCCACATATGTATATTGTTGGGATGTCTATTGTTTTTTTATTTTTTATTTTTTTGTCTAACAGAATGAAAATCAACAATTCCTTCTGATTACTGTATACTATATATGTATTAAGCATTAATTTATCAAATTAAAATTATTTAATTAAAAAAAAACGAACCTGTTTAAATTTTTCGGTTTGAGTATAGGATAGATCTCTTTCACATTACTTTTAATGGTGTAGAAATCTCTTCAGTTATCTTGAAATACGACGCAAACAAATTGCCCCCTTCTAAAAGTCTAACTTACATTGAAAATCTTGTAATGTCTTGAGAACAGAGGTGAATTATTTCCTTAATAATAGTTATATTCAGGATTGCCTTCTCTGTCGGTCTAGATTATGGTCTTGTGCAGTTCTAGGAAGTTTATCTTTACAGGCTGCATTTTTTCTCTTTGAGAAAGAGTTAGTTGCTTGATAATCGCCTAAGGTGAGGCGACTCTACTGAGAAATGTCGACTGGGATCCTCAGGCAATTTTTATTCGGCCAAAGTGATCTTCCTCTAGGGTACTGGTTTCAAATCTTGACCTTGTGTTGCATATTCCCGCCCTGGAATAAAGATAAATAGAACTAATACATCATGTACCCCCACCCCACGAAAACCTAAATTAACTTATTTGCTTGTTTTTTTTTTTTTTAATTTTATCGGTTATATTTCTCTTAATTTCTGTGCCGCTAGTGATTTTTTTTATTTAGTTATACTTTAATTTTTGTTTTTCCAATCATGGTATTCGTTTCTGTTTTCTTTCCTTTTGCTTTCCGTTATTTATTTATCCTTTACTTTCTTTTCTTTTCCTTTATTTCATTTTAATAATGTTATTCATCATTTAAGTCATGTCATGTATTTGCTAGGAATTTTTGTACACCTAGTTAATTTTACATAGTGTTTAAAGGTAGTCGAAGATAGTTATATATGCGCTAAAATAGCGTATAAAAATGATCATTGCCTGCCTATAAAACTTCAGTAGGGGTGCCATTTATTTGTCAGGCTTTGCATTTATTGCGTGCTGTGTTACCTGTAGCTAAAATTTCACAAAAATCAAACATACTGAGTATGCACATAAAGTTCCCATCTCTATTTTACCCCTAATCTAAATATGGCCCACATTACCGCCCTTTAGGTTTAGTAGCTATGTCCAAATTAATTAGTTTTTACGTAAATCCTGTACATACAAATATATAAACATATAGACATCTAAATTTCTATGAATATGGGGTTTGTTCCGCTTAAGTTGGCAATGGCATTTACACGCATTTGTTGCGCTTACGTTTGAAATAGCATTTTCGTAGATCTGTCACGCTTCAGTTGAAAATAGCATATTCAATGGATACATTCTGAAGAATCCGGCGTTTTTTATTTTTCATATTTTCAGATGAACTATTGTTTATATTTATAGGCTTCATAGGTCACGGGCTGTTATCTTCATCTTTGACTTTGCTTCGTTTTTGCTCCTTTAGTTTTTAACCTTCTTTGATTTTATCACACACATCTATATTATAGTGTTCTTAGTTTGTCGCACTGTCCGTCCCACTTTTTCTATTCGACCGATCTGGCTAAAATTTTGTATGTGTCTTTGTTATGATCAGGGGTAATGAACTAAGTATTATGGCATCCGTTCGATGCACGGTTCAAAATTATTACAGGTTAATAGGGATGAGTAATTGATGCAAAAATAAGTACAATTTAAATCGTATTTAATCATCAATTTGGCATTAGGTATTCACAGTCAATGGTTTATAACTTTCTGCTATCCCTGTTTCTAGCCATACTCAGTCAATTATTCTCTTCTATCCATGTTTCTATCCCTACTCATTCAATTATTCCCGGCTATGCAGGTTTCTACCACTACACAGTAAATTATTCTCTGCTATCAGGGTTTCTACCGCTACTAAATCAATTATTCTCTATTATCACGCTTTTTACAACTATTCAGTCAATTATTCTTTGCTTTCCAGGTTTCTTCCCCTATTCAGTCAATGATTCTCTGCTATATAGGTTTCTACCCCTACTCAGTCAAATATTCTCTACTATCCATGTTTCTATTCCTACTCAGTAAATTATTCTCTGTTATACATGTTTCTACCCTAGTCACTAAATTAATCTCTGCTATCACGGTTTATACCCCTACCCAGTCAATTATTCTCTTCTATCCATGTTTTTATCCCTACTTAGTCAATTATTCTCTGCTATCCAGGTTTCTGGACCTACTCAGTTAATTATAATCTACTATCCATGTTAGAATGTATGAAAAACAAGCATAAAAAAACAAGAAACGAATCATCGATGCGGTCATAAACACCCCTATATACATACACACACACACATTTAAAAATTATTCTGTGTCAGGTTTCTACCCCTACTCAGTCAATTATTCTCTTCTATCCAGATTTCTGCCCTTAATCAGTCAATTATTCTCTGCTATGGATGTTTCTACCCCAACTCAATAAATTCTTCTCTGTTAGCCAGGTTTCTACATATACACAATTAATTATTCTCTGCTATCCATGTTTATACCACTACTAAGTCAATTATACTCTGCTATCACGGTTTCTGTCTCTACTCAGTAAATTATTCTCTTCTATACAGGTTTCTAATCCTACTAAGTCAATTATTCTCTGCTATCCATGTTTGTACCATAACTCAGTCAATTATTCTCTGTTATCCAGGTTTGTACCATTGCTCAGTTAAGTATTCTCTGCTGTCAGGTTTCTACCCCTACTCAGGCAATTATTCTCTGCTATCAACTTTTCTACCCCTACTCAGTCAATAATTCTCTGCTATCGATGTTTCTACCCCTACTCAATAAATTATATTCTGCCAGCCAGGTTTCTACCCATACACAATTAATTATTCTCTGCTATCCATGTTTATAGCCCTACCCAGTAAATTATACTCTGCTATCAATTTTTCTGTCCCTACACAGTAAATTATTCTCTGCTATATATGTTACTACCCCTAGTCAGTAAATTAATCTCTGCTATCCCGCTTTATACCCCTACCCAGTCAATTCTTCTCTTCTGCCAATGGTTTTATTCCTACTGCCAATTATTCTCTGCAATCCAGGTTTCTACCCCTACGTAGTTAATCATTCTCTGCTATCCAAGCTGCGTGCTTTCGTTATGTAATTATTCACTGCTATCCATGTTTCTACTCCTACTCAGTTAACTATTCTCTACTATCCATATTTCTACCCCTACTCAATAAATTATTCTCTGCTAGTCATGTTTATACCCCTACTAAGTCAATTCTCTCCTATACAGGTTTCTAATCCTACTAAGTCAATTATTCTCTGCTATACATGTTTGTACCATTGCTCAGTCAAGTATTCTCTGCTGTCAGGTTTCTACCCCTACTCAGTCAATAATTCTTTGCTATCCAGGTTTCTACCCTTACACAGTCAATTATTCTCTGCTATTTATGTTTCTACCCCTACTCAATAAATTATTCTCTGCCAGCCAGGTTTCTACATATACACAATTAATTATTATCTGTTATCTATGTTTATACCCCTACTAAGTCAATTATACTCTGCTATCACGGTTCCTGCCTCTACTCAGTAAATTATTCTCCTTTTTACAGGTTTCAAATCCTACTAAGTCAATTATTCTCTGCTATCCATGTTTGTACCATTACTCAGTCAATTATTCTCTGCTATCCAGATTTGTACAATGGCTCAGTCAATTATTCTCTGCTGTACAGATTTCTACTCCTACTAAGCCAATTATTCTCTGCTATCCATGTTTCTGCCCCTACTCAATCAGTTATACTCTGCTATAAAATTTTCTAACCTACCATATAATGAGTCTCTGCAATGTATATTTCTACCGTTAATCAATCAATTGTTCCCTGCTATTCATGTTTCTACCGCTACTCATTAAATTATTCTCAGCTATCCCCGTCTCAACCCCTACTCAGTCAATTATTCTCTGCTATCCGGGTTTGTGCCATCGCTCAGTCAATTATTCTCTGCTGTCAGGTTTCTGCCCCTTACTCAGTCAATAATTCTCTGCTATCAAGGTCTCAACCCCTACTCAAAAATCTAATCTCGGCTATCCATGTTTCTTCCCCTACTCAGTCAATTGTTCTCTGCTATCCATGCTTCTACCCCTACTCTGTTAATTATTCTATGCTCTCAAGGTTACTACCCCTACTCAGTAAATTATTCTCTGTTTCCAAGGTTTCTAAACCTACTCAGTCAATTATTTTCTGCTATGCATGTTTCTACCTCTACTTAGTCAATTATTCTCTTCTATCCAGGTTTCTACCCTTGCTAATTCAATTATTCTCTGCTATCCATTTTTCTACTCCTACTCAATAAATTATTCTCTACTATCCATGTTTTTACCCTTACTCAGTCTATTATTTTCTACTATCTTTTTTATATCTGGACTATGTCAATTATTCTATCTATGTGTCTATCCCTACTGAGTCAATTATTCTTAACTATCGATATTTCGAAACCTACTCAGTGAATTATTCTGTACTACTCAGGTTGCTAGCCCTACTCAGTCAATTATTCTTTGGTATCCAGGTGTCTATCCCTACTTAGTCAATTATTCCCTACTATCCATGTTTCTTCCTCTACTCAGTCAAATATTCTCTGCTATCCAGTTTGCAACTACTACTCAGTCAATTATTCTCTACTATCCATGTTTCTACCCCTACTCTGTCCATGATTCTCTGCTATCCAGATTTCTACACGTACATAATTATTCTCTGCTATACAGGTTTCTACCCGCACTCAGTCAATTATTCTCTACTGACTATGTTGTATACAACTACTACGTAAATTATTTTCTGCTATCCTTGTTTCTACCGATACTCAGTCAATTATTTCTTCTATCAATGTTTCTACCCCTACTGAGTCAATTATTCTCTTCTATCCATGTTTCTAAGCATACTCAGTCAATTATTGTCTGTTATCTATATTTCTATCCCTACTCATTCAATTATTCTCTGCTATCCTTGTTTCTACCTCTACGCAGTCAATTATTCTTTGCTATGCAGGTTTCTACCCCTCTTCAGTGAATTATTCACTGCTATCCATGTTCTACCCCTACTGAATCAATTATTCTCTTCTATCCATATTTCTACACCTACTCAGTCAATTATAATCTACTATCCAGGTTTCCATCCCTACTCCGTCAATTATTCTCTGCTATCCAGCTTTCTACCCCTACTCAGTCAATTATTCTTTACTTTCTACTATCCATGTTTCTACCCCTAGTCAATAAATTATTCTCTACTATCCAAGTTTGCTACCCCTACTCACTCAATTATTCTTTACTATACATATATCTACCCCTACTCACTCAATTATTCTCTGCTATCCAATTTTGTACCCCTACTCACTCAATTACTCTGTACTGTCCATGTTTCTACCACTACTCAATCAATTAATCTCTGCTATCCAGTTTTCTTCTACTCAGTCAATTATACTCTACAATCCAGGTTTCTACTCCTACCCTGTCAATTATTCTCTGCTATTCATATTTCTACACCTACTCAGTCAATTATTCTTTACTACCTGTGTTTCTACCGCTACTTCATCAATTATTTTCTACTATCCAGTTTCCTAACCCTACTCAACCAATTATTCGCTATTATCCATGTTTCTACCCTTACTCAGTCAATTATTTTCTACAATCCCTGACCCGCTTTCTATAGCAGTAGTGCAACGAAACTTGGCGCAGTTATTATTCTTTCTCTACATAGGAACCACCCAGAATTATGTGTTTCTCCCATCGTTTGGTGTAGCTCTGGAGACCGTTTTTGTAGAATCCCCCAGGTTGATCCTCCAACCATGACGTGACTTCAGAAATCAAGGCTGCATCTTCTAGGAAACGCTTTCCTTTCAAAAACAACTTTATAGCTGGGAAGGTGAAAGTATGAGGCGGCAAGGTCAGAAGAGTAGGGAGGATGGGGAAGGATTTCATAACCACACGCCCGTGCTTCTGGTCTGGCGACATGCAAGTTGTGGACCGGAGCATTGTCCTGCAGGAGGAGGGTACCTTTGCTGATCTTGCCCCACCTCTTGATTTTGATAGTTTCCCTTAATTTCTTCAAAAGTGAAGCATACTAATAATAGGCTCCTGTAATTGTGGTACCCTTTGACAGGAAATCTGTCATCACTACTCTGACCTGGTCCCAGAAGACTGTGAGCATGACCTTGCCAATGGAGGGTTGCACCCTTGCCTTCTTTGGAAGTGGTGAGTCCAAGTGCTTCCACTGCATTGACTGGGCTTTGGTCTCTGGATCATAGTGATGGAACCAGGTTTCATCCTGTGTAATCAGTCTTTTGAAAAACTTTGACATCTGCTTCACACATCTCCAAATTCATCCTCGAGCACTTGACGCTCTGGAATGGTGTGAGCAACCTGGGAATCCATCTGGCAGACACCTTATGCATATGCAAATGGTCCTGAATGATAGTTTGTACAGACCCTGTACTAATCTTGACATCTTGGGCTATTTGGCGAATAGTTATGTGCCGAGCTTCCAAAATGGCAGCCTCAACTTGAAGGACAGATGCTTCATCGATGGCAGAAGGAGGCGACCAAGTCTGGGAGCTGTTTCCACAGACTTCCAGCCATGTTTGAATTCACGATGCCAGCGTTTTACAAGGTCATATGATGGGGCATTATCACCATAAGTTTCTTTTATTTTATCAAAAGTCTCCTGTGGTGTGCATCCTTTCAAATACAAAAATCAGATCACTGCTCGACATTCAACAGGCTCCATTTCACACCTGACTCAGTTCAAACACCTGTAAAACAGAAACCACAATTAGTTCAGAGCTGTAATTTGCCACATAACCCGTAGATATATAAATCATTGCACATGCAAAATTTCAGCTAGATCAGATAACTGGAAGTGGGTCAGAGGCATTACTTATTGCACGCCCCTCGTATACATGTTTCTACCCCTACTCAGTCAATTATTTTCTACTATCCAGTGTTATACCCCTACTCAGTGAATTACTCTCAGCTATCCAGGTTTCTACCCCTACTTAGTTAATCATTCTCTACTATCCAAGCTGCGTGCTTTCGTTATGTAACAAACACACTTCACCTAAAAATGATACTGACTATATAATACAGATCAGCATCCAGATCTCCACTTCAATGGTACAAAGACTCGTAGAATTTCGAGGAAGATTATTCCTGTTTAAATTCTAGAGAAAGCAAATGGCAGTTATCAGCAATGACATAATGGTAGACTGCAGGAACGCGAAGTCAATTGTTTGTAATAGAAATCGAGAATGCTGGAAATTTGGACTTCAAGAAACGGCACCTGTGAATGATAAAACCTCTAGATAGAAGGATGACAACTTCATATAATAAGCCTCCTTTTCCTCTTTTGTACTTTTAGGGAACATTGCTCCTTACTTTGTCTCATATTTAAAAGCCAGAGGATCATCTCCTAATCTCACTTATGAAAAAGCATCTTGGATATTTTCCAGTAGCGCAATGTTACAGGGACTATTCGGTTTCATTGGTGGTATGATGGAAATGAAAATTGGAACACGTCTTACGATTCTGATTGGGTGCTTACTCGTCAGGTAAGTGTTTACAAAACTCGTATAACATTCAACTAAAGCTTTCCACATTGGAATTAAAATAATTGAACTTCTAGTTAATAAAAAATAAATAAATTTGAAATCAAAATAAGTGAACAGTAAATTAAAATGATTAAATTTAAATTAAAGCAAATGGATCTCAAATTAAAACAATCGTATTTTTCGTAATATTTTGATTATTCGAGTTATTGTTTGCATCTTGCATGTCATTCTTCGTGGTGCAACGGATATAAGTGCTAATTGATAATCAGCTCGTGGGGGGGTGTGAAGGTTCAATTGAATAAACGCAAAACTCCTATTTGATGGGACGAACGTAGATTAAATAAAAGGTTTCATTCATTATTCCATACTCAACTTCGACGAGAGGCAACTGAGGAAAGCTAGAAGTTATATTAGCTGAAACCTTGTAAAAATTTCATCTAAGCTGTTAATAGTAATCCGAATAATCACAAGAAAAAAACATTAGTTATCTGCTGAAAATTTTCGAAGCAATAACAAATAATTTCTAAGAAAGAGAACGTGAAAACGTGTTAACTTAATTCAAGTGAAGTCGTCTCAAATGAATGCAAATAAAGGCCAACTTTAAAAATTAATGTCACGAAAAGAATGTAGTATTAAAACAATTGAATGTCAAATTAAAACATCCATGTACATAAGTGAAACGCAGACTAAAATAATGTCACCGTAAAATATCTGATTACAATCTATTTAGATCAAAACAGCATTTTATGAAACATCGTTGATTTGATCTTTTATGTAAATTACGTTTCAGCCAATGTACTTTCTGGCTTATCACCTTATATACGATACTATTTCCCCCGTATTTAACTATGATGTATATTGATGGCGTGTGCATATTAGTCTTTCCTATATACTGAAATAGATTGTCTGTAGAAGTTAAGTACGCAAAAAACGTCAATGTACTTACACAATTCGCATAGATCATATTTAAATACTGAAAGAACATCATGTATAAATGAAACCTGCATCCAAATAAGGCCCGAGAGTACAACGGGCGAAATATGGAAATATCAACGAT
>NC_136488.1:115565131-115600131 GCF_053919585.1 Euprymna scolopes
CGAATTAGGTCGGAGGTTTTCTGCCATAAATACTAAATCTAGTGATTTTGTTTGGCAGAAAAATCATTTTGAAGCGGCAAAATTAATTAGGTCTAATCCCGACATTTATCTTTCTCGCCCGGATAAAGGATCGGGCGTTGTTATACTTAACAAAACGGATTATATCTCCAAAATGTTACAAATCTTGGACGATAAAAGTAAATTTCTCCGTTTGGGTGATTTAAGCCATGATGATACTTTTCGTATGGAAATAAAAATCCAGAAAAGATTTCTTCAACTTCATAAAAGCGGATTTATTTCTAAGGAGATTTATGATAGAATCCGACCCATCGGCTCTCAAAGGCCTAGAATGTACGGTTTACCCAAGGTCCATAAACCCAACATTCCTTTGCGACCCATTTTATCTATGTTGGGTTCGGCACAACACGAACTTGGTAAATGGCTGGTTGATCTTCTTAAACCTGTGCTTTCTTTTTATTCGGTCCATTGTATCTCTGATTCTTTTCAATTCGTATCTCAGATACAAAAATTACCTTTATCTAAAAATACCGAGTTCTTGGCTTCCTTTGACATTAATAGTCTTTTTACTAATATACCTTTGGATGAAACCATTGGTATTTGTGCTGACTATTTATACCGTGGCCCCTTAAAATCTCCACAATTTCCTGAACGAATTTTCGTTGAACTGATGGAACTTGCTACTAAATCAGTCTCCTTTAGTTTCAACAACATTATGTACCGTCAAATTGATGGGATATCTATGGGTAGCCCTCTTGGTCCTTCGTTAGCCAACATTTTCGTTGGATTTTTGGAAAACGAATTATTTTCCAAAATTACTAAGCCAGCATTCTACACACGCTACGTTGATGATACTTTTGCATGCTTTCCTTCTCGGAGCGAAGCTGAACAGTTTCTTCGTCTTCTTTGCAACCTGCATCCATCTTTACAATTTACTATGGAGGCTGAAGACTGTAGCTCTCTCCCATTCCTCGACGTTCGTGTTTCTAAAGTTGGTACTACGTCTGAGACCTCTGTTTATAGAAAACCTACATTTACAGGGCTCTATCTTAATTGGTTTTCTTTTGCCCCTCAGTCTAGAAAAATAAACCTCATTAGCGCTCTTACGCATCGTGCACTTATGATTTGTTCACCAAACCGTCTTGATACGGAACTTGGTGAAATCACAAATATTTTTCTTAATAATGGATATCCCATTAATATAATAAAATCTACTATTGAACGTAAAATTACTACATTTAATAGTGGTAAACATATTGGTCCATCACGTTGTCCCATTTATCTAAAATTACCATGGTTGGGTCCTGATGGCCTTCATATTGTTGAAAGGATTTCTTCTGCTACTCAACGTTGTTTTCCAGCTACTATGCTTAGAGTAGTTTACACAACTCGAACCTTTTTCTCTTCTTTTCGTAAAGATATTTTGCCAACCATTCAAAAGAACTCTGTTGTTTATAAATTCGTTTGTCAGTGTGGAGCTGACTACGTTGGCAAAACATCCCAAAGATTAGAAATGAGAATATCCCAACATATCCCTCGGGATATTCGACTACACCAGGTTTCGAGAACATCCGGGCACTCCCAAGCTCATGAGTCCGCCATTGGCAATCACCTGTTGAGTATAAATAGGTGTGCCGATCAATATTCCGATGGGTGGTTTTCTGTTTTATACAGTGCGAGGTCGAACTATCATCTCAATATCATTGAGGCGTTAGTTATTAACAACTCTCGACCTAGCCTGTGTAGACAAAAGATTCTGAAACATCAGTTGGAGATATTCATTGATTTAAAACCACCTGAACAGTGAGGTTTTTTGTTTTTTTTTTTTTTTTTCCACTGTTCTTCCAACTGAAACCAAAATTCCCCTCTTTCCTCATTCGTTTTCTTAGTTTTTAATTTATCATTCTGACGTTTCCTCTTAGAGGGTCAGACGATAAGGCCTTAAGGAACATTTTAATAATTTCACCTGTCC
The DNA here is from genome assembly GCF_053919585.1 of Euprymna scolopes. NCBI lineage: Eukaryota > Metazoa > Mollusca > Cephalopoda > Sepiida > Sepiolidae > Euprymna > Euprymna scolopes. Next base: position 115,567,122 of record NC_136488.1, read on the forward strand.
ATTTCTTGTTTTTTGGTATTTAAATTAAATTATGTTTCCTCTGAAATTTCTCCTTCCATTTTGCTGTACCAAAAATTTACTTTATATATATATATATATATATATATATATATATATATATATATATATATATATATATATATTATTTGGCGATGTTATTTTCCAGAGGAAACGTAACCAGTGAAGTATAACGAGCTTAATACAAGAGTGTTACATACCGAAGCAGAACAGGATAGACTTTTAATTTGTTTTTACATAAGTAATGTGTTGCTACACAGTCATGAGCATATTTCAGTTTTCTAGTATCTACTGATTCCTTTCAATGTAAGCGTGATTGCCTGAAGAGGTCTCAAGTTTAGAAGACCGAAACATGCTCATAACTGTATAGCAACACATTACTGCTTATGTAAAAACAAATTAAATATATTCTCTGATTTTTACTGATTTAAAGATTTAACGCGAAGGAGTATAAGATTACTACACGCATCTGTATATATTTCAGTACGAACTCAAATCGATACTTTTGACGCATGGAGAATGCAACTCATATACTAAAAAAAAGAAACCACCAGCTCCATTGTTTTTTATGTTACAACTCTTTCACGTAGACTCACTATGAGTACGTATAGTTATAGTTCAATCTACCAGCATTAAAAGCATCAGAAATGACTTCTATCTGAGTTAAGATAACTTTGTTAGTAACACAGAAATATTGCATTTCGAAACTCCTTTTTTATTTAAATGTTAGAAGCTATTCACCAACTACTTTTAAAAGTGTAATTTCTACAATAGAATTGAAAACCTACTATTACTCCGATTCAGTATCGGTTTTGAAGATCTAATCATACAGTGTCTCGGTTGCATTGCTAATTGTTTTATTTTTCCAGTTTTTTATTCATTGGTTTTTACTGTTTGAAGATGATTTATTGACTAATTAAAAGTACTCGTGATACATTCGGAATCTCTATTGGTGTTTGGCCATAGAAAATGATTATTAGAAGGATTAAGGAAATAAATAAACAAGAAATATGTAATATATAATAATATCTGCCTAAATAAACGAATGTTGTTTGAATACGCACAATTATAGACTGAAAGAATACCCTGAGGTTCTGAGAATAAGTACATCAATTTACCGAACAGAGCAGTTTTATATTCCACTACAAAGATTAGAATCGATATAATGCAGCTAAACTTAAAATCTTTATTCCAATATTGATCGGAATTCATTACATGATAGTCATTCGATATCACGTTTAAACTTTAAACATAAACTTGAGAAATAAGAAATGTAAATTTAAGGAATCTGATTAAAATTACTATAGATTAAATTCAATGCATATATGAATGTTCATATTTACTGATTTATATTGTGATTATCTTGAAAAATAAATGGATATACAAAATTTTTAAAAAATAAATGGATATACAAAGTTTTTTAAAAAATAAATGGATATACAAAGTTTTTAAAAATAAATGGATATACAAAGTTTAAAAAAAATAAATGGATATACAAAGTTTTTAAAAAATAAATGGATATACAAAGTTTTTAAAAAAATAAATGGATATACAAAGTTTTTAACAAATAAATGGATATACAAAGTTTTTAAAAAATAAATAGATATACAAAGTTTAAAAAAAATAAATGGATATACAAAGTTTTTTAAAAAAATGAATTGATATACAAGGTTTTTAAAAAATAATTGGATATACAAAGTTTTTTTTAAATAAATGGATATACAAAGTTTTTAAAAAAATAAATGGATATACAAAGTTTTTAAAAAAATAAATGATACAGTTTTTAAAAAATAAACGGATATACAAAGTTTTTTAAAAAAATAAATGGATATACAAAGTTTTAAAAAATAAACGGATATACAAAGTGTTTTAAAAAATAAATGGATATACAAAGTTTAAAAAAAAATAAATGGATATACAAAGTTTAAAAAAATAAATAGATATACAAAGTTTTAAAAAAATAAATGAATATACAAAGTTTTTTAAAAAAATAAATGGATATACAAAGTTTTTAAAAAAATAAATGGATATACAAAGTTTAAAAAAAAATAAACGGATATACAAAGTTTAAAAAAAATAAATGGATATACAAAGTTTTTAAAAAAATAAATGGATATACAAAGTTTAAAAAAAAATAAATGGATATACAAAGTTTTTTATAAAATAAATGGATATAAGAAGTTTTAAAAAAATAAACGGATATACAAAGTTTTTTTAAAAATAAATGGATATAAGAAGTTTTTAAAAAAATAAACGGATATACAAAGTGTTTTAAAAAATAAATGAATATACAAAGTTTTAAAAAAAATAAATGGATATACAAAGTTTAAAAAGAATAAATAGATATACAAAGTTTAAAAAAAAATAAATGAATATACAAAGTTTTTAAAAAATAAATGGATATACAAAGTTTTAAAAAAAATAAATGGATATACAAAGTGTTTAAAAAATAAACGGATATACAAAGTTTAAAAAAAAAATAAATGAATATACAAAGTTTTTAAAAAAATAAATGAATATACAAAGTTTTAAAAAATATAAATGGATATACAAAGTTTTTAAAAAATAAACGGATATACAAAGTTAAAAAAAAATAAATGGATATACAAAGTTTAAAAAAATAAATGGATATACAACGTTTTTTAAAAAATAAATAGATATACAAAGTTTTTTAAAAAATAAATGGATATATAAGGTTTTTTAAAAAATAAATGGATATACAAAGTTGCCACAGCCTTCTTATACTCCTCCATACGAATTATTTTGAATTTTCGAATAGAGGTTGTGACCATATTAAGCACTACCCCAAATACTCTTTAAAATACCTTACAGAAACTAAAATTTGGATAGTAAAATTTTATTAAAACATTTTCGGAGGTATTCGCATTTTCACGGAGGGCTTCTAACGCTTTTGTAACTTCAGATTCATAATGAGCGGCTAATTAGTTTAGAAGTGATACATGTATATAGAAGTACATAAACATATAAATATACTTTACTTTATATAAATACATAGGTAGTATTGGTTTGTGATGCTACATAATTATAAACAAGTTTAGGTTTTGGGTTCCCAATCTTCTTGCTGGAGTTGTTCATATGTACCTGTGGCATTGATTAACACTCTGTTCCGAGTCACAGTTTTCAGTGAATTAGTTTATCTCCAACCCGACAAACTATAATAACTATAATAATTATAATTAATTAATATTTCTAACCGGCTGATGTAATGAGAAAAATCTACCTCTGTAGATTAAAAAATGGGTATGATTCCAGGTTCTGTGTGTTTGGCCGAAAAAAAAAATACATCGAAAGAATGTTAGTGGTTACATCGATCAAAAGATTGTGGAAAAAAACCAAGATGAGAATTGTAACCGAAATAATCAAAGTAATCAATACTCATGTCCATAAATTTCAGAATTTCGATTGGAAACAAATTTTCAAAAAATAAATAATCGTTAAATCTAAAAAGAAAACATTTTACACTTAATCAGATTCTAACGAAAGTTCTGGCAAACGGAAAATGCCCATGCAATTAATGAATCAGCACGTGACAAACTTCAATAAATTTGTGAAGTTCATTTAAATCAGAAAACAAAAGTTTCTTGTGTTAAAGTGGAAAATGTAGTGCACCACGCTCTGTGAACGCATTGATTCTTTCGAAGGAGTCCTTGCTTTCTCTCAAGAAAGGAAACTTATTGAAAAGAAGAAAAAAATGCAATAATTATGAATCTATGTACGTAATGACCGAAAAGGAATCTATAAGGGGCACAAGAATGCATAAAAATGCATTAATACTAAATGCCGAAGATAGCCATCCATAACGACGAACACGTATTTTTTTTTTTCAAACAACGTTTATGGTTGTTGGAAACAACCATTTTTTTCGTCGTTAAAAGTAATATTTGTTGAAAAAAAAAATAATAATAATTTATTTGAAATTTAAAAAAAAAAAATTCTTTCATACAGTTAAACTTATGGAAACTATTTTTCTTTTTTTATATTAAAAAATATCCCAATTTTGTTATTTGGTTCCTTTTCACTACAATATCATGTTTTGAATTTATCATCTCCCCGCATCGTCATCATCTTCCCGCTGCTTCCGTAACAGAAGATGCTGACGCAATGTTGCCAAAACATAGGCCAGAATCTGAATAATTACCTAAAAATCTAACAGATAAACATATCTTGTCGGATTTTGAAACAGCATTTCTGTATTGTTAGCATGTACTTAGATGGATGATTAGATGATGCAAAACGTGCTGACCTTGCAGGTCGACGACCGGTATCAATCTGTAAATACAACGAACATAATAGACAGTTCTGGACCGTTTCTCATGATCCGCGCCAACAAGTCATGGTCGACTAATATTTTTCACGCGATTTGTTAATAGTGATTGTTCACGAGCAAAATCATGTGATATTTCCTGGAGTCAGAGTGACTACAAGCCAATCTAGATTTGCAACACTTTCCGCGTCTTTCAAATCTGCATTCTCGGAACATGTGGTTATCATTCATTTAGAATTGATAACGGCTTTTCGCCATTTTTAGAATTTGAGTGACAAGTGACTCAAAACATACACTCGCATTCGAACCACTCTATCATGCATTCTAGGATGACATCGCCCCATTTTGGTGCTTCAACAAAGCTGACGCAACCCAGCGCCATTTGCCACACTATATTGCATTGTCGTAGAGATATTTTCTATCAAAATAACGCAGAACAATTTTCACATCTTTTTCACATGTGTACTGATATGAAAGCTGTAACACAACAATGAACAATCGTGTTTGGTCTCCTGACAAAAGAAGGGTGGACCTGTAACTTCATCCTTGTCCGTTCGTCTGTCCGCACTTTTCTCAATAACTACGCCTTGGAATCTTTTGATATTTTTGTACAAACAATAAGCACATGAGTAAAAAGTAACAGAACGGATTTTCCAAGAAAACTCCGGTTGCCCCCTAGGGGTGCCTTTCGGGTTAAAATGGCTAACATTGACACTTTTGTGCTTATTAAAAAAGAAAATTGATGCCTTGTATTTTTATAAAACTTTCTGAAAAGTTGTAACTAACTGATTTCTATATAATTTTGTTTGTCTATACTTCGCGATAACTCTTGGGTGTGCCCCAGGGGCTCTTGTAGGGCTAATAAAAACACTCCATTTTTGGGACTATATTACCATATTTTCCAAAATGTTCTGTGTATGTCTATTTAGCAGTTTTGCATGGTGCTGAACTCAAATTTAAATATGTTAAGGCCTTTGGGGACTTTTGGAGCTAAATGGGTGGGGTGCTAAATGCTGAACTTAGTCATGTTTTATGCCTCGTTCACTATGCACTCACGGGGGACCATGCACGCTTCACTTGTTATTATCAAATTAAATCTAAATGTTTATAATACACATTTATTTTAACGCTTGACTATATTCTTCTTATTTTCATATTCTTATTATTCAACTCTGTATTTAAACTGATTTGCTGCGTTCCATTGTGTGGAAGAAAATGAGGTGCATTCTAATTTTACCATTGTTATCAATTTGTTTCGTTGTATTAATTTTTGTTTCTAATTTTAGTGGTTCCCGAATCGTAAAGGTTTTATAGCTGGATTTGTGCTCACTGGTTTCGGCGGTGGGGCGTTCATCTTCAACCAAATAATAACAGCATTCATCAACCCACAGAACTTGACACCGGATCTGAAAGTTGGCACGAATCTGTAAGACAAAATGTCAATTCTAATTTATGTCCTGGGGGATAAATCCGTTACAAAATAGGGGACAATAGTTTTATTTTTTGGATGAGTTTGGATTTTTTAATACAATGATGCTTATGTATCTATGTAACCGCACCAATGTTTAAATAGTATTTTTAGGTTAAATTAAATTTTTACGTAATTTTTGTTTATTAAATCGTTAGGTGAAAGTACAGAATAGTTACGAAATACCCCCTTCTCCATATAATGAACGGCTTTCTAAATAATAACGTTATTATTTTAACGTACTAACATAGATGCACAAACAAGTACCAACTATTTGCTATGTAAAAGTATAAAATAGCACTCGAAAATTGGTTAACTCACACAATTTATATAAAATACATTAAAATGAATTTATTTACCAAACTTACGTTTACGTAGTTGTAGCATGTGAAAACGATTTGTAAGATTTTTTTTCAAACAGCAAAAAGTCAGCTTATCCCCCATTTTTCCTTCCTTTTCTATTTTTAGCCATTAACTTTTTTTTTATCAATCTCGTCCCATTCCTACTAATCACATCTATTATTACCAGATCAGACTGTCTGAAGATACCGGTCCCTGACCTAAAATGCACCAAACATTGATGCTATTATTTTTCCCTTTCTCTTTGCAAAACTTAATCATATTCAGCAAAGTAAAAAAGAAAAAATCCTTATACTTATGTACTTATGTTACCGTGATGAAATAATAACATTATTTTGGAAGCCATTCTTAACATGGGGAAAGTGTTTTGTAACTATTCTATACTTTCACCTAACAATTTAATAAAAAAGAAGATATCGTACAACTTCAATTTAACTTGAAAATACTATTTAAATAATAGAACGGTAACATAAATGCATACACACCTAATTTCCTCTACAAAACAACCAGACTGGGCACGATGAATAAATATCTGAAAAAAAATTGAAACAATTTTTTTTTTCAAAATTTATTAGATTTGGAATTAAATAACCCAAAAGATAGTTTTCTCGCTATTGTTTTCATCAGGACCTAAAATCTCAATTTATCTCGGTTTGCATGTTATTAATCAATTACTTTTCTTAAATTATGAAATCTCAGTATTACTATCTTCCCTACATGGGGCTATCAGGATACTATCTTTTTTTATATACAATTACTACACTTGGGTTGACCATCGTCTGATGGGTTGAGGGTACCGGATAGACAGTTCCTGGCTGCTGTTCCTGACTGGTAGTACAGGGGCCCTAACTCTTTGGTAGCGCTTAGAGCGGCTGCTCCATCAGCAGTTGTATAATATCGGGTTGTTTGTAGTTCCATGTCGCGCATGGAAAGGGACCCTGCACTCATCCCCGGTGGGCTCTTCTGAGGCCACAATCCTAGTAGATGGCAGGACAACTGATGGTCTGCTTGTATTGCACGTCTGGTATTCTGAATAACCACTTGTTCAGCATACCTTACCTAAACTGAAACTCTTAAAAAAATGGCAGTACAATAAAAAAAAAATTACGCTAAAACCAGGCCCAAACTCAAATAAAACCAACCTGCCTTCTCCCTTGAGGCTTGCATTTACGAACATCCGTGGGCTTAGAACTAATTTAAATGATGTCGAAGCATTTCTCCTAACAAACATCCCGGATATCTTAGCACTAAGTGAGACTAACCTACACTCCTCCATCCCCTCTAACTACTTTAACATGCCTGGCTATCTCCCACTCTGCCATAAGGACTTTGACAGACATATGCACGGACTTGGAGCCTACATTCGTAACACCCTCCCCTTGACTAGAGAAAAAACCTAGAATCGGACTATCAAGCCTTTATGTGCTTTAGACTAAACATACAACATAACATTAGCTACTTTTATTTTCTCTACCGCTCTCCCTCGACCCAGGACTGCACCATAATAAACAAAGTCTCTGACAGCATAAACACAGCACTCTCCCTCAACACTAGTGCACACGTACATGTATTTGGTGACTGGTTTGGATTCTCTACTTATACAGATGCAGCGGGCAGCACAACACATTGCTTCTCTATATCTCAATCCCTATCACAAATGGTTACGTTTCCGACCCGTTTCCATGACCAGCGAGAACAACATGTGTCACTTCTAGATCTGTTTCTGATCACAGTTCCTGATGATTGTATAACAAATGCTGATAGCCCACTTGGGAACGCTGATCATGATAGTCGAAATCGTCCTAAACTCTAGACCCAAAACTGAAGAGCCAGTGCTCAAAACAATGAGATATTATAAAAAGGCTGACTGAGAAGCCATCAGAGATCTTATCAGAGATGCCCCATGGGGAAATATTTTTTTCTCTTCCTGCTGAACAGTGCGCAAATGAGACCACTGAATGGTTCAAAATAGCAATTGAAGCACATGTTCCCATGCGGAAATTTTATAGCAAGCTCCACTCTCCCCAATGGTTTACTTCTACTTGCACAACTGCCATTGCTCAAAGGCAGCATGCATACCGCAGATTTAACCGACATAAGTCCAGTTCAAACAGACAGAAGTATATAGAAGCTAGAAGTAATGTTAAGAAAGAAATAGCGACAGCTAAGAGAGAATTTACTGAAACCACTAAAAAACGCATAAAAGCACAAAAACTAGGAATGCGTGACTTCTGGAAAATCTACAACATTGTAGTAAATAATGGGCAATCAACAATTCCCCCACTAACTAACAATCACGAGGTTGTTTGCTCAGCAACTGACAAGGCTAATATGCTTGCCAGTCGGTTTGCCTCAAACTCCACACTGGACCCTTCCAACCATCCCCTACCTGACTTTCCTTTGCGGACAGACACCACGCTAAACGATCTAAAAATCACTCCTGCTCAGGTGCATGCTATCATAAAAAACCTTGACACTTCAAAAGCATGTGGACCCGATCTCATCCCAGCTGTGCTATTAAAAAAGTGCTCCGCCGAAGTAGCTCCAGTTCTCTCCAAACTCTACAACAAATGCCTTAATGAATCTTGATTTCCGGGCTGTTGGAAAACTACTTCTGTAGTACCAGTATTCAAGAATTCTGTCGAAAGAACTGACCATCAAATTATCGCCCCATTAGCCTCCTTCCACTTTTCGCCAAAATATTTGAGACCATAATTAACCATGCTCTAGTCCATCACCTTACAGATGCTAAACTTCTGACTGACAAACAATATGGATGTAGACAAGCCTGTTCCACAGCAGACATCCTAACTGTAATCTCTGAACATATATACCATTCACCGGACAAAGCAAAGAGGGCAGAGGCTTTTGACAGGGTATGGAATGAGGAAAATTAGATTATACGGTATCACTGGTAGAATACTTAACATAATTAAATCCTTCTTAGATAAGAGAAAAATCCAGGTTGTCCTCGACGGTCATACATCTAAACAATATGATATAAATGCAGGAGTGCCTCAGGGGTCTATCCTTGGACCTCTATTGTCCCTGATATTCATTAATGACTTCCCTGACAAAATTGCCTCTGAGATATGCTGATGACACCACACTCTATAACAGGCATGACAGGAAAACAAATGAACACATATCTAAAGAAATGGCATAAACACTAGAGGATGACCTCCAATCTGTAGTAACATGGGTACAAAAATGGATGGTCACATTCAATGCTGCCAAGACTAAACTGGTTCCCTTCAAAAATTACAAGGAACCTTCTCTGCCACCAATAGCAATGGCCAGTGACTCTTTATCTGAGAGTACATCTTTCAAACTGCTTGGCCTAACGTTCACAGGAAACATGAGTTGGAACAATTATATTGAAAGCATTGCCAGAACCGCTGTGAAGAAGGTAGGCTCTCTCTACCGTGCTAGAAAACTACTAACACCCAAAAGTATCCTGTACCTCTATAAGGTCACCATTCACCCATGTATGGAGTATTGCAGTTACATTTGGGCTGGTGCATCTGCTACTAGTCTCTCGCTCCTAGACAAGGTTCAAAAGAGAGTCGCCAATCTGATAGGCCCTGAACTGGCATCTAAGCTTCAGCCTCTGTCCCATCGACGAAATGTTGCATACCTCTGCCTGTTCTACAAGTATTTTTATGGTGAATGCTCTGACGAACTGCAGACACTTGTGCCCCCACGACGTAGACCCCCTTAACAAACCCGACAGGCAGCTAAATCCCACCCCCCACACAGTAGAGATCCCTCGATGTAAAAGGTCTTTCTACTCCAGTAGTTTCTTCCCCAGAACCGCTAGACTCTGGAATTCCATTCCAGGTCCCTGCTTCCATAACTGTACTGACATGCAGAAGTTCAAGTGTAACGTGAACCGACATCTTGCTGCCCAAATCTCAACATAGTACCCCAGTAGTTATTGCCCCTGATAGTAGCCCCCTACACCAAAGTGGCAATGTGCCTTGTTTGGGGTGAAAATGTAATTAAAAAAAAATAAATAAAAATAAAAAATAAAAAAACTTATAACAACTATACGCACACAAAGCATTGTTGTTATGTAACAATCGACAATAAAACTAAAAATATGTAGTCAAAAATAAAATTACATTTTTAAAAATTATTATTTAGCCCCCCCCCTCTTTTTATGATTATGAATTCGGTGTTTCTTAAATATTTAATTGTTTTCTTTTCTTTCTGTAGTCGCACTGTAAAACTAAATTTGTCTAACCATTTTCCATTCTTGTTTTCTGTTGCAATCGTTTAAAACAATACATCAATAACATAAGGTATTTATATGTTGTCTAAGTGAATGAAAGGCTATTATTTACGTGTGCGGGAGGAACCTGTTAGTTTATGTTGTATCATAGAATTATTATAGAACATTCTTCAGTCCTGGGGTATGGTTTAATAAGTCCTATGAAGTCCCCCATTTTTTACTTTGTCTCCTTTCTGAGAAGGAATCAGCTTCTTATTAATCGACTGTGTCGCTCCTATTAAGGAATGCCGACAGGCTGTTTAGACCCATTTTGCGGGTCAGGGTGCGTTTATCTGAGTGTGCTAACTTCTCAAAACACACGTGACCTCGTAACTAGTCCCTCCTAGCAATCCTTCACTTTATGATTAAAATTTTAGCCATTGTTTTATTCATTTGGTTCCGATACAGCGTTGTAATTAGAAAAGAAAATATTTTGTTCGACATCTACCGTCTGTTTACGTAAATGATCAAGACATACCGAAGCGCTTAACAAATAAGAAGGTTGGAGAAGCAGACAACTTTGCTTGTAGTAAAAATAAAAGCTTTTGCATCTGTAGCAGTCATAAGTGATCTATTTTCTCTTGTGACTCACCCCCCTCGCTGAGTGATTCGGCCACACACTAACCAATCAGCTGGCGGGGTGCATTGATTCATCTGTCCCATAAGGAACTTTTTAGTCCCTTTTCAAAAACGGTAATCTAGCAGAGGGAGCCCAATCTGCAACGAAGCCAGACACTAGCAGTGTCAGAAGTCGCCATTACAAACTAGTGAATAAATATTTGATTATTTAGATTCTCTCTGTTTCGGAGCTTATAACAATATGAAAATGTAATTTCAAACCCTAATTTTTTTTTTCAATAAAATGAGCAAAGATCAAATTTTAAAATAATAAAAGGTTTAATCGAACAAAAAATAGAATTTTTTGTTCATCGGTTTTCTTTAAAAAAGATTTCACAAAATTCAACAAATTTTAACTTAATCCAAATCTAATAAATATATATAAATGCTAAAAAGTCACTTACCTATAAAAAAAATACTAAGCGATGTGTGCTTCCATTCTTCATTCACAAGGATTGTCCATATTTATATTTTATATTCCATGTATTTTTTAAATCAAAGGATTTTTTAAAGCAATGGTCCCAGAAAACCGCATTTTCGCAACTCGTTATTCGCCATTAGCCAAAGCGGCATTTCTACGAGTTTTCAAGTTGTCAAATACAGAGGCCTCAAAGGGACATAAATAATTATTTCCAAAACGTAAAAACAACAAATTAGACCAAATACATTTCAAAAGTAATATCGATAGTAAATATATGAAGAAATAAACATTTAATTTATCTCCCCTTATCTCTCCTTTATAATTAATTAGATATTTGAAGTTAATAAAGTTGGTCGATATGGGTTACCATACGTAAAAATGATTACATTTCACTCATCAGTTTTTGCCAATTAAACGCAAATCACTCGACGAATTTTCGATTTTTGTTTCTTCTATTAAAGAAATACATGAGTTTTTGATTTAATATATTTTATTTTTTCTTTATTGGGTGAATTTTTTTTAAATATCTAAAAAAAAAAAACAAAAAAACATCGAATGAAATAGAAAAAAATTGTCGTAATTGTACGAAATTTTCCGGACAATATAACAAGATTTTTTATAACGTGTTTTTTTTTTAAAAATGGTTTAAAACTTTGGACTTTACAGGTAAATATGCAAATAACTATTCTTTTGGTTTTATTTTATTTATTGATCTTTTATCTTCAATTTGTGATATATAACTCTGAGGTGAGAAGATTAATTATTTTCATTTTAATAGACATTTCAAAATGTGTGTGGGGGGGTGAATTAAAAAAAACGCTTGCCTAGGATATTATATTCGGTTTATTGGAAAAAGCAGAAAATTTCACATTGAACCTGAAAATATCGTAAAAACTGAACCAATAGAAAAATTTTGATAGATTTTTAAAGTAAAAAAAAAATTGAAAAAATTTAACTCGTAAAATTCAATTACGTAGAAAAAATGGCTGCATGAACGCGTGCAGGCACTTTGTAAACACTGTCTTTTAGAAAAAAAATATTTCTATTATTTTTTAAACAACTTTAATAGTTTATTTTGGAAGTATATTCCATAAAGAAAATAAACAACTCACTTTAAAAAGAGAAATTACGAGTTTTGTATATTTTATTCGCAGTTTTGTGTTAGGGGTGTCAAAAATTCCCAAAAAATTCTGACATACCTAGCCAGACACTTCTCTCTTGTCTCTATTCACTCGACATTCCAACATCGACGATTTTCAGCCTTGGATTACACAAAGACCGACTTCCTGACCAACAGACCCCCCCCACACACACACAAACTCATTCCTTCTTTCTCCACCTTCAGACAGTCCAACTTTCAATTTTCTGCTATCCAAATAAATCCTTTCGTTGTTTTGTTATAAGAGAAGGGTTTTGTTATTTGTTTCATTCTCTTGTGTTCGACAAATAATTTATTAGAGGTGCCTACAAGCAACCCCTAAACATCCTTTGATCTGATGATAAAAATTCCATTGTTTAACTTTAACCTAGTCGGTTTTTGTCCAATTCAAAAGCTTTTTTTTTTAATCGGTAAAAATCGTTGTTTCAATTAGGCTCTTACAACATTTAGTTTATATATAAAAAGGTCAGAAAAAAAATTCTTGAAAATAATATATTACATTGATTTTCTTCGGCAATAAAAAAAAATAAAATAAACATACGCTTAATGTTTTTCTGTTAGAATGCCGCCTCGTTTTGATTCAGTTTTTGTCGGGTGTTTGAAAAAAGTTAGCTTTGTCTGTTTCAAAAGCTGCCTCAACAGCGATTTTTCTTTTGCCCAGTTTAGGGTGAAGGAATTAATGTTTTTGGCAATTTTTTCGATATTTGTCGTCCGAAGGGTCGAGCTTTAAAACGATACCGATCTTTTATATATAGAGAGATAATTTTGGTACTTGTGCTCTTATTGAACCGTGCTGAAATGATAACGTTATTATTTCGAAAGCCATTCTTAACATGTGGAGAGGAGGGTGTTTTGTAACTTTTCTGTACTTTCACCAAACAATGTAATAATAAAACTAAATATATTGTAAAACTTTAATCTAACTTGAAAATAATATTTAAAAATAGCGCAGTTCAATAAGTGCACAAGCACGCTAATTTTTAATTCAGAGTTATTAAATGTATAGATTTACTTACAATTTTTGTGGCCCTCTTTCTCTCACTCTTTCTTTATTTTTGACACTTTCTTTCTCTACCGGAATCAGCTTTTCCCTTCGATCTACTTCAGTGTTTTTTTTAATCGTTTGTTTCTTTTTTATATTTATCTTCGCTTATCAATTCATTTCTTTTTTTCCTCTTTTTTATTGTCTTCGTTGTTTGCTCCTTCGTAACCCAGGTTCGAATTCTAACCACGGCACCAATTCTAACAGTGTTGTATAGTGTAGTAGTCATTTAGCATTTCGAGATCTTCAAAGTTCGATCTCCCCTTCTTTGTTCCTTGGTGTTTGTGGTTAGAAGCAAGAAAGAGAAGTCTTACCGTGGGTGCTCAGCAAGTGAGTTCAGGCGAAGAAAAGGAAGAACAAACATGGCGGCCAGCATTTTTATTTCGTCCGTTCTCGCATAATCTCGTGTGTGCGTGAAGATGGAACCTATAAAACGATGTTCATTTCTGGGTGCTGGGAGATGATTCCCGATCAGCCAGGAGAGAAGGCAACGAGAGAGAAGAGACAGAGGACTGTAGCAATAATCTTACTTGAACATTCCGGTTGTGTATTTGAGGTGAACCCCCCTCCCCCATTTTACATCAGTGTTGGCTGTCATTTGCAGTCGAATCGTGTCTTTTCTAACTTTTGTTTAAACGTTCAACCTGTTTTGATCTCTACCCTTCCTACTCTTGGATGAAATAAAATTACCTGTTAAGCAAAGCTACCTAACTTACTCACCTCAAGATATATATGTACAAGAGCCCGACAATATTTTTCGGGCACTTTAGTATTTGACTTTCCGAGTACCATAGAGTGGCGGAATTCATTCAATAGAATAGCATAAACATATAAAGACAATACCTGTAATAAAATGGAAGAAAATCGATTAGGTAAGGAAAAATATTTTACAAAACACACGCGACATTATTTTTCGGACATCGTTGAAAAACTGTTAATAGTCTGTAATATCTTTCTTCTCAATAACTTTTATCAATCTCTCTTCATAATGATCAAAAATATGCACAATAACATCTGTACGTGTTTCTATTAGTTATTTTCTGGCATCTAGTAGTCGTTCCCATAGTTGAGCCTCTTTTGTTATTTCAGATCCATCGTAGACAAGTTGTGCAAGCATTTCCCAAACATTTTCCATTAAATTTAGATCTGGGCTTTTTGCAGGCCATTTCAAAGTAGTCATATTCACTTTAGCCATCCATTCGTTCATGAATTTTGACACATGGATGCTGCAATTGTCTTGCTGTAGAACGAAATCATTCCCCGTCTCTGTTCGTATCCTTGGTAAGGCTTTCTCGTCCAGCAACTGTTTGTAGCTTTCGCTATTCTGCCGTTCTTCTAGCCACACCAACCATATATTTTCATTAGCAAAGATCATACCCTAAACCATAACTCCTCCCCTTCCAATCTGTCGTTTGTTCAGTACAACATGCTCACCTCTTCTCGACCAAGTACACCATCCACCGAGCTCATTAAACTTGAAACGTTTCTCATCAGTAAATATAACCTTATCAACATGCTTTGTTAACAACCTTTTAGTACTCTCCAGTCTTGCTCCTTTGTGTTTCTTTGTTAGTGTAATTTTTTTCTTGGCCTTTGCATACTTCAAACCAATCCAGCGTTCTTTGCACTGTTCGGATGTTTACATCCAATTCACATTTCTCCTTCACTTTTCTTGCTGTAACTTTTTCTCGAGATGTCAAAAGTTGTGTCACAGTCCTCTTCATTCTCCTTTCAGTCCTTTTGCCAATTGATCTTTTCCGTCTTCTCTTCTTTTTCCACTCGGAGTTTGTCTTCAGCATGTATTCGACCGTTGATTTCGACAATTTCAAATACATGGCGATCCTTCTGATGCTGAGGTCATCTTCCCGCTTCTTCCATGCCAAACAAATGACTTCTTTTGAACTCATTTTACCTCATTAAACTTAGTTGTTTTGCCAGTAGAATAGAACAGATTCTAATGATGACAACTAAGTGTACAAGCGGAAAATTTGCATACAGCAACATATACATAAACATAGCTTTTAATAAAATAGGATTTTTTGTCATGTCCGAAAAATAGTTTCACGCAAGTTTTCGCAAAAACTAAAATTATCAAAGCTAAACTAAGAAAATGATTACACTAGTAGTGGACTTTCACTCCTCAACTACGTAATGACAATCTGAAAAGTTTTGGCACTAGTAACCACCTTGAAGTACTTTTTTCAAAGTGTCCGAAAAATATTGTCGGGCCTTTGTATGCGCGTCTGTGCGCGCGTGTGTAATTGATTGAATCTCATCTATAACATATTATTTAGCCAACCCCCCTCATTAATCAGTGTTAAAGGGCATATTATCAGTCGATCGTTTAGCTATCTGAGCTAGAAGCACAAAGAAACCGCAATACTTAAACTTTTTCTATAAAATTTAAATTAAATATTAAATAATTTTCAGTTATAAAATTACATTATATCTTTCTTTTATTAAATTGTTAGGTAGAAGTACGGAATAGTTACAAAACACCCTCCCCTCCTATGTTAAGAATGGCTTTCTAAATAATAGAGTTATTATTTCAGCACGGTAAAATAAGTGCATAATACGCATCTTTCTTTATCAACGATTTACTTTACTTTTGTTTTATATAAAAAATGTATTACTTTTGTTTCCTAAAAAGTTTTCAATAAAAATGTATTACTTTTGTTTCCTTAAAAAGTTTTCAATAAAAATGTATAACTTTTGTTTCCTTAAAAATTTTTCAATAAAAATTTATTACTTTTGTTTCCTTAAAAAGTTTTCAATAAAAATGTATTACTTTTGTTTTCTTAAAAAGTTTTCAATAAAAATTTATTACTTTTGTTTCCTTAATAAAGTTTTCAATAAAAATGTATTACTTTTGTTTCCTTAAAAAGTTTTCAATAAAAATGTATTACTTTTGTTTCCTTAAGAAGTTTTCAATAAAATGTATTACTTTTGTTTCCTTAAAAAGTTTTCAATAAAAATTTATTACTTTTGTTTCCTTAAAAATTTTTCAATAAAATGTATTACTTTTGTTTCCTTAAAAAGTTTTCAATAAAAATTTATAACTTTTGTTACCTTAAAAAGTTTTCAATAAAAATTTATTACTTTTGTTTCCTTAAAAAGTTTTCAATAAAAAATGTAT
Source organism: Euprymna scolopes (assembly GCF_053919585.1). Classification (NCBI taxonomy): domain Eukaryota; kingdom Metazoa; phylum Mollusca; class Cephalopoda; order Sepiida; family Sepiolidae; genus Euprymna; species Euprymna scolopes. The sequence continues at coordinate 115,583,902 of NC_136488.1, forward strand.
TACTTTTGTTTCCTTAAAAAGTTTTCAATAAAAATGTATTACTTTTGTTTCCTTAAAAAGTTTTCAATAAAAATGTATTACTTTTATTTCCTTAAAAATTTTTCAATAAAAATTTATTACTTTTGTTTCCTTAAAAAGTTTTCAATAAAAATTTATTACTTTTGTTTCCTTAAAAAGTTTTCAATAAAAATTTATAACTTTTGTTACCTTAAAAAGTTTGCAATAAAAATGTATTACTTTTGTTTCCTTAAAAAGTTTTCAATAAAAATGTATTACTTTTGTTTCCTTAAAAAGTTTTCAATAAAAATTTATTACTTTTGTTACCTTAAAAAGTTTGCAATAAAAATGTATTACTTTTGTTTCCTTAAAAAGATTTCAATAAAAATTTATTACTTTTGTTTCCTTAAAAAGTTTTCAATAAAAATTTATAACTTTTGTTACCTTAAAAAGTTTGCAATAAAAATGTATTACTTTTGTTTCCTTAAAAAGTTTTCAATAAAAATGTATAACTTTTGTTTCCTTAAACAGTTTTCAATAAAAATTTATTACTTTTGTTTCCTTTAAAAGTTTTCAATAAAAATGTATTGCTTTTGTTTCCTTAAAAAGTTTTCAATAAAAATTTATAACTTCTGTTTCCTTAAAAAGTTTTCAATAAAAATTTATTACTTTTGTTTCCTTAAAAAGTTTTCAATAAAAATTTATTACTTTTGTTTCCTTAAAAAGTTTTCAATAAAAATGTATAACTTTTGTTACCTTAAAAAGTTTTCAATAAAAATTTATTACTTTTGTTTCCTTAAAAATGTTTCAATAAAAATTTATTACTTTTGTTTCCTTAAAAAGTTTTCAATAAAAATTTATTACTTTTGTTTCCTTAAGAAGTTTTCAATAAAAATTTATTATTTTTGTTTCCTTAAAAAGTTTTCAATAAAAATTTATTACTTTTGTTTTCTTAAAAAGTTTTCAATAAAAATGTATTATTTTGATTTCCTTAAAAAGTTTTCAATAAAAATGTATAACTTTTGTTTCCTTAAAAATTTTTCAATAAAAAATTTATTACTTTTGTTTCCTTAAAAAGTTTTCAATAAAAATTTATAACTTTTGTTTCCTTAAAAAGTTTTGAATAAAAATTCATAACTTTTGTTTCCTTAAAAATTTTTCAATACAAATTTATAACTTTTGTTTCCTAAAAAAGTTTTCAATAAAAATTTATAACTTTTGTTTCCTTAAAAATTTTTCAATAAAAATTTATAACTTTTGTTTCCTTAAAAAGTTTTCAATAAAAAATTTATAACTTTTGTTTCCTTAAAAAGTTTTCAATAAAAATTTATAACTTTTGTTTCCTTAAAAAGTTTTCAATAAAAATTCATAACTTTTGTTTCCTTAAAAATTTTTCAATACAAATTTATAACTTTTGTTTCCTTAAAAAGTTTTCAATAAAAATTTATAACTTTTGTTTCCTTAAAAAGTTTTCAATAAAAATTCATAACTTTTGTTTCCTTAAAAAGTTTTCAATAAAAATTTATTACTTTTGTTTCCTTAAAAAGTTTTCAATAAAAATTCATAACTTTTGTTTCCTTAAAAATTTTTCAATAAAAATTTATTACTTTTGGTTCCTTAAAAAGTTTTCAATAAAAATTTATAATTTTTGTTTCCTTAAAAAGTTTTCAATAAAAATGTATTACTTTTGTTTCCTTAAAAAGTTTTCAATAAAAATTTATAACTTTTATTTCCTTAAAAAGTTTTCAATAAAAATTTATAACTTTTGTTTCCTTAAAAAGTTTTCAATAAAAATGTATTGCTTTTGTTTCCTTAAAAAGTTTTCAATAAAAATTTATAACTTTTGTTTCCTTAAAAAGTTTTCAATAAAAATGTATTACTTTTGTTTCCTTAAAAAGTTTTCAATAAAAATTTATTACTTTTGTTTCCTTAAAAATTTTTCAATAAAAATGTATTACTTTTGTTTCCTTAAAAAGTTTTCAATAAAAATGTATTACTTTTGTTTCCTTAAAAAGTTTTCAATAAAAATTTATTACTTTTGTTTCCTTAAAAAGTTTTCAATAAAAATGTATAACTTTTGTTTCCTTAAAAAGCTTTCAATAAAAATTTATTACTTTTGTTTCCTTTAAAAGTTTTCAATAAAAATTTATAACTTTTGTTACCTTAAAAAGTTTTCAATAAAAATTTATTACTTTTGTTTCCTAAAAAAGTTTTCAATAAAAATTTATAACTTTTGTTTCCTTAAAAAATTTTCAATAAAAATTTATAACTTTTGTTTCCTTAAAAAGTTTTCAATAAAAAATTTATTACTTTTGTTTCCTTAAAAAGTTTTCAATAAAAATTTATAACTTTTGTTGCCTTAAAAAGTTTTGAATAAAAATTCATAACTTTTGTTTCCTTAAAAAGTTTTTAATAAAAATTTATTACTTTTGTTTCCTTAAAAAGTTTTCAATAAAAATTTATAACTTTTGTTTCCTTAAAAAGTTTTCAATAAAAATTCATAACTTTTGTTTCCTTAAAAAGTTTTCAATAAAAATTTATAACTTTTGTTTCCTTAAAAAGTTTTCAATAAAAATTTATAACTTTTGTTTCCTTAAAAAATTTTCAATAAAAATTTATTACTTTTGTTTCCTTAAAAAGTTTTCAATAAAAATTTATAACTTTTGTTTCCCTAAAAAGTTTTCAATAAAAATTTATTACTTTTGTTTCCTTAAAAAGTTTTCAATAAAAATTTATTACTTTTGTTATCTTAAAAAGTTTTCAATAAAATTTATAACTTTTGTTTCCTTTAAAATTTTCAATAAAAATTTATCACTTTTGTGCGGATAGATTTTTCCACGGTGGTGATGTTTAGTGCGGTCTCTACAACAGAATCTCTGTGTACTCCTGCGCCTATTCCTGAACCGCATATTAGGATTTATTTTCAGTTGTTATAATATTCGAAATGGAAAAGTTATATGTGTTGTTTATAGATAACCGAAGCGACCGACAATTTGATTGTAGTAGAAAAGAATTTGGGGAATCGGATTTATATTTTTAACAGGAGTTAAATGCTAACTATCTTTTACGATCAAGATTCTATGAATGCTCCAAGTAAAGGTGCATCCACAGGATGCAATTGTGTAGAAAAGGTTGCGCAATCACCAATCACGCATTTTCTGATTCGGCACTGCTTAATTTCAGTGGCAATGTTGAATCCAAGGCGACTGGAGAAAAAAATACGAAATAAGCAGAGAGCTCTTCCACATACAGCAATTGGTATTCTTAATTGCTTAACCATTTTAGTACTGCCTCGACTAAATGTTGCTTAACTCTGGCAATTTAATAGGAATCAGTGTAACAACGTGATTTTTGTCGTATATTATTATGTCCAGAAGTACCAACGATACATATTTTACAAACAAATATATTTTTTTTAATTTAAAAAAATCGTAACAGCCATTTTCACTTGACAATTTTGTTTTCGTTTTTCAATTATTTGGTTAACGTCTTTTCGAGCAGAATATTTTTCTTTGAATAGCATTATGCAAACATTAAAACAGATCTCTAAAAGTGTTTTAGTTGAACACCATTAGGCTAATTTAAAAAATACTGCACCACAAAAAACAAATACGTATTTATTTATTTTTTATTTTTTTCTGATTCAGTTTCTTCACTCAAGCGGAAGTACTTGACAACGTACCAAAATGTTTGCTGCTTCTTTCCGGAATATACATAGCTATGCAAATGATTGGTATCGTCTTTATTTCTAACCCGCCCGTTACAATGACATTGGTAAGAAGAAAAAAACAACCTCTTTATTAATAATTTTTATAAGCTTAACTCATGGAAATTCCACGGGTAACTATTTAAGTGAAGATAAGTTACTCTTTTACATACCTAAATAAGTTGTTGGTGCTTTAACTTATTTTAAAGCGTTTGATTAAGTTTGAAAAACAAGTAGCGACGAATTGCAAAGTTAGAACACGATGGCGGACATGAAACGGTCACCGTCTCTAGTCTCAATTATAACTCAAAAATTGAACAAATACTGATAAACGCCACCTATTAAATGTCACGGTTCTACTATTTTTTCTAATTAAATAAACGCCTTAAAATAGATTAAAACACAAATCGACGTACCCAGATAGGTAGAAGAATAACTTCTTTTGCCTTTGGTAAAAGTTATTTGTTATATATGTGGCACTATTGTACCACGGCTAGTTTTTTTTTTTTGCGTAGTGAATGGGCCGCTGCGTAGAGATACAACGGTTGTCTGCGCGGTTCCCATTTCGCCTTGACCCATTCTCTTTTTCGGCCGGCTAATATGTCTCTCAACAAAATGGGGACACACCTCTTCCCGGTCACTAGTTAAGAATAGCTAAATGCGGTAAAATTTTGTTATGAATTATTTTTTTATTGTAATATTTTAGTAAAATAAATAGTTAAGATTCTTTTACTTTACACCGTGTGTTGCGTGTTGTTTGATCTGCCTAAACATCAAGACGAGGTCTGCCACCTTGCCAGCCAGAACCCAACGGTTACAAGGAAGTCTTTTTTAAAGAGTGAACGCATACCTGGAATTGGCTATGGCTTTTTCTGAGTTGCTCTTCATTCTGTGAGGATGATTTCCTGGCAGTCAACTTAATCTCATCACTGTAGATATCCCCAGACGCCGTAGAACTTTCTATTCTAATGGCTTCTTTCCTGGAACTACTATCTTCGAGAACTCCCTTCATGCTGTTTCCCTGATTGTACCAACATGCAAAAATCTCAATTTTAAGTGAACAAACATCTCCCTATATAACTCCTCACATAGGGTGTTCCCTTTCAATCTGACCCCTAATTCTTACTGCCTCTTAGTGGCAATGTTCCTTATTTATAGTGAATTAAAGGAAATCAAATCAAATCAACATTTTATTAAAAATCACAAATTATGAGATCGCAATCGATGTCGATAATTGTCAGTAATATCAAAATAATTTTCAAAATTCGAGTAGATTAATAGATTTCAAACATTAATATTTCTTAATCATTTCATTATTTAAAGAAATGAAAGTCTCTTTAAAACTATTTTATAGAAATGTTTTTCTTCGCAATTCAACAGATTATAATGTATGTTAATTGTAATACTTAAATACAAATCCTGAAAATGTCATGCTTATAATATAGTAGGTATTCGACTGAGCTTCTAGATCTAGTCACTCCTCCCGTAAGCCTTTCCCGGCAAAAACTTCCAACACTGCAAAGAGCTCCTTTTTCTTCATCTGTCCACCTTAAATCAAAGGAACTTTCATGAATAGTGCTTTTTAAGAACTTTCTACTCGTGAAACATGTTATCGAGGAAATGTTTCCCTACTGCCATTTTCAAACTCAATGTAAGCAGGTCGGGTCGTTTCATGAATTAATCTTAATTCTCAATCTTTTCATAGCACGTTTTTATCATGCAACTAGGAATATCACTACACCTTATTTGGGGCTTTGAAAAGTGATGGATCATTAGTATTTTAATAAGGTCGCTTGCTGTCATAATTTTGCATCGTTCAACAAAATCCGGGTCAATGTAACATGTGAGCATTGTTAATAGTTGAGGAATGTTTAAATTAAGCAAAATACTCATGAGAGTCCTATCAACAATAGAATAATGGAAATTCTTATTTACAATTAAAGCCAGTTTATTTACAAAAACAGAACCAAAAACAAACCAATGGTAAATAAGTGCGAATACATAGAAATGAAGGGAGAATTCATTAAAACTATGAAACTAACTTATGAGAATGAGCGAAACGTGTTGAGATAGCCTGAATTATCTCCCTTTTAGAGAAATTGATTTGGGGCTTGGGAGGCCGTAGTAATAAAGAGACAATCCCAAACAATTGTCGCTAACAACATTAGTTACAAATTAAGATCATAATACTTTCTCGTTTTACTCGTAAGGTGCCCCCTTTATAGTTTTTATAGTTTAAGACAAACTATTAATACATTATTATGTTTTTGCTAGAGATGTTTATAGTAGTTTTTACTAGCACGCACGTACTGTCCACGTATTTACAAGATTTGTTTGAAATCTCTACCGACGTTCTGCTAATCTTAATAAAATTCGAATATAAAATAATCTTTCTGATTTTTTTAGATGAGGATTAATAATTTCAATTATTCGAACTACTGTTCTCATTCTGAGAGTTATTATCACAACGTTTTGGCCGATATTATCTATGACCTTCAGATTATCTTGTTAAAATCTGGAATCTGTATGTAATTTCAGACGGAACCCTTATATTATCTATGACCTTCAGATTATCTTGTTAAAATCTGGAATCTGTATGTAATTTCAGACGGAACCCTTTATTTAGCGTACTTTCCTGGTTCCATCAGCCACGATCGGGTAGATGCCTTAAGCAATTCGCAACTGTATTCTTAGTAATGCTCTCACTGATGATCAAATGTTCAACATCCAGAAAAGTGTGGCTTGTCTAATTATATAATTTGATTGCAGAAATTCCCCTCTGGACCAAATTACAGTAGATATGCAATAACAGATGCCACAAACAAATTTAATTTGTCTAAACTTTTACCCACCATCTTATGTAAGTTTTGAACGCTGTTACATACACATTCATTCGTTATAAGAAAATCTTATCTTATTTCCTACGAGCGACATCATCACGATTGCCAAGATCTAAAGACGAAATAGTTCATATTTCCTCCTCTAACTGAAAAGTCCTCCCACTCTTCCAGACAGGACCGGGTACTTTTATAACCATTATATCTATATTGACCTGACACCATTATTAACTGGATTGCACACTCAAACACTTACAACTACCATTACACTTCGCTATTAGAAAATACTGATTCCTCTCCCATAACATTTCGCCCATTCTCATTAGCTGCAACCATGACATTCTATTATTGCAGATCATACACAAACATACAAAAAAAAAAAAACGAACCCCGCAGCCCTAAATCACTACGGCCGTTCAATCGCCACGCATTATTATAAGTTATTCAATACAAAGTTACACATGCCATTTCCCATTACTTGGATTACCATTACATATCGTTAGATTTAAAACAATTGCGTCGCAGCTTTCTTTCATCATATCCGGTTTGAGCGTCCTATAACTAGCGACCCAACTAAAAAGCATAGCTTAATTTTTAACCTTTAGTATCCATCTATCCGTAGGCACAAATGGTAACGACTAAGGCTGGAGTGCTAAACGTTTTGCTTTTGATTCTAGCGGATGGTATCCAAGTCAGTTTTTATAACTTTGAAATCATTAATATAGATTGGATAATAATCAATAGAGAATTGGCTTTATGATAATAAATACGAGCGTCCTATAACTAGCGACCCAACTAAAAAGCATTCCAAAATACTTTACAAGACAAAATATATAATCCATATTTCTTGTATTTTTCGTTCCTTTGGAGGGGGGGGTTAAGGTGAGGTTTATTATTTATAAATGTACGTTAATATGTTTTTTGTTTTTTTTTTCGTTTTTAAAAACACAACGAATTCAATAAGAGTTGCAAAAAATCGTTCCTTCGGTAACCACGCATGCGCCTCTCGTGTTCTTTCTTGATTTTTGTAAAGAAAAAATTGTTTTTTTCGGCAACCACGCATGCACGTCTCGCGTTCTTTCTTGATTTGGTTTAAATAGTAAGAAAACACGACGTTGTTTCGATTACGTCACCGTGGACCAATGGAGAAAGGGGCCGAACCGAAGCATACAGGTTTTAAGTTCGCGCCAATGTAACGGAGGGTTTTTTTGGGTGGGGGGTTTATTTATGTGCTGTTTTTCGTTCGCGTCTTCTACATTTTCCTGTTTCTACCTCTATTTCTATTTTTGATCAATATCCTTATTGCAATACCTTTACACACCAGGGCAATGCCGGGTAATATATATATATATATATATATATATATATATATATATATATATATATATATATATATATATAATACTGGCGGGTCATCGGGTGTTGCCAGGTCGTAAAATACGCATAAATATTATATTTTAATTCATGCAGATTTCGTATTTATTATCATAAAGCCAATTCTCTATTGATTATTATCCAATCTATATTTATGATTTCAAAGTTATAAAAACTATGACTTGGATACCATCCGCTAGAATCAAAAGCAAAACGTTTAGCACTCCAGCCTTAGTCGTTACCATTTGTACCTACGGATAGATGGATAATAAAGGTTAAAAATTAAGCTATGGATATTTAATTTTGTACAAAAATAACAGCAGGATTAATGCTTGACTTGATTTACCCTGCCATGGTAAACTGTTAATCTTTTAAATTTTGACCTCTGTCACAAATATGTGAAAAAATATATATAATTTGAGACAATAATTACTTTTGATATTATAAAAAAAAAAAAAAAGAGTCGAGAGAGAAAATTCTATTTTTATCGCGTTTTATATTATCGTCTGCTCTCAGTGAATTTGTAAACATCCGGAAAAAGAAAAAGAGAGAGAGAGAGAGAGAGAGAGAGAGAACATATGAAAATACATTGAGGGGACGCCTATAAACTGTAAAGAAAAAGAGAGAGGGGGAGAGAGAAGATATGAAACTAGAGAGAGGGAAAGCTGCAGGCATCCGCGTCGCGTATTATTGAGCGAGTGACGCGAGAGCGATGCAGGTACATGCAGTGAGAGAGGGGACGCCAAAGAGAGAGAGAAAGGTATACCATTAGAGAGAGGGAAAGGAGCGGCGCAGGGTGGCGAGTCAGTGACGATATAGTAGCCGAGGAGGTGGGTTAAGCGACAGTGTCGGCGATGGTGACAACGTTTTATGATGCTAACGACAGCGAAGAAATGAACGAGATATTTTGACGACAGAGAAAACAAAAAAAGGCGATAATTAGGAAGGATAACGTATTCAATATAGACGAAGGAATGAAATTGTTTAAAAAGAAAGGAATGCGATAGAAATATTTAAAACCCGACGCTGAGTGAGTCTATTGTTTATTTTTCTCTCTATATCTCTCTCTCATATATGAAAACAATAACAAAAACAAAAACACAAAAAGGCTGTCCTTCCATTTTGGAGTTACAAGCAGACGACAGGATATGAACTGTTTTTTTTTCTTTTGCGCGAAAATTCTCTCTCGAATCTATTTCAAGTTTGTTTGTTCATCTAATTACACATTCTAATATATTTTTATATATGTAAATAAAATTGTGTTAATTTTTTCATTGGCCTCGGTATTATTACTTGGATGTGTTTTTCCTGTCTTGTGTTCATAAATGTCTTTCGAGAAAATGGATATATCCCTCCCGTATCTAAAAACCCGGGAAAACTAATTTCTTTTAGATAATTTTTTTATATTTTGTGTTACGACTTTTACCCCTAGACATTCCGGGTCGTAACACCTCTTAGCAGCTATTTTAAAGACTAAAAACAAAATCCAAATTTTTCCACAGGTCTAAATCCTCTATATATCACGTTTCATGTCTACAGGCCAAAAATTTAGAAAAGTGATTTGTAGAGACGCTCTGCGCACGAACGCACGCCCCCCCCCCCCACACACACTAAATGTTACTTAGGTGCCTTTAATAAGTTTCCAGACTATTTTGTACAGGCATTTGAAATTGTCGTGGATTTTGGAAAATTCAGAATGTTATTGCTATACATCTGAGATGACTGACCACTTTTTATGATTTCAGGTTCAAATGAACAGCTACAGCAGTAATTAAAATACATCCTACTAAAGCCCGATTGTCACAGCTGGTGAATTTCCAAAATGCAATCTGGAAGCGAGGACACTTTAAAAGAACGATATGCAATAAAATTCTGTTTAAAACTTGGAAACAATGACATAGAAACGTATTGAATGCTTCAAACTTCTTTTGGACCATCTTGTTTGCATCGAACATCTATTCTTGAATGGCATAAGAGATTCAAGGGAGGGAGGTAGTCTGTAAGGAATGATTAGAGGTGTAGAAGGAGTAAAGAAGTCAGAACACTAGAGTTGATTGGCCAAATAAAGAACTTCATGAATAAGGCCATTGTGTGTCTATCGAGACAATAAGTGCACAGTTTGATCTTTGTGTGGGATGATCAGAGCAGATCAGAAATAAAAACTGCTGTGGGGGACAAATCACCCTTATTTTGAAAACTAAGTGGAATCAACTAGTCCTATGAATACCATTGGTTTAAGAGACTAGATGGAGACATTCATACCATGTTTAACCGCATGCTACGAACACGTTCCTCTCATACCACTTTAGTGGCTCCCCTATTCTTTATGATAAATACATATTATATTTTATACACTTTACACTACTTGTGGTTTCTTTTATTTGTGACTCCTAGCACGGGTCTACAACAAAAACGTTGTCATTACAGCAGGGAGATGATCAAACAGATCAAGATCCTGCAGTTCTTGATGGCCTATGATGAAAGCATGATCTACTGAGATAGTTTCCAGTTGAAGCATGCTGGCTCTCTCAGACCCAAGTAGACTAGACAGGGCAAATCCTCCTAGAAACATTATGATCCCCACTTTTTTTGACAGCACAGGCATGATCTACATGCATTAGGATCTCACTGAATAGGCAGTCAACAAGGAATATTATGTTGAGGTTTTAATGGAATTCGTGAAGAGATTCTGTTGGAAGAGGCCAACGTTTAATATCAGTTAGAGCACGAAAAAAATTCAACTTTATATGTTCATATTTAATTGATTGATCGCCTATTGATATTCTTCTCTTCAGAATGTAGACGACCGAAAGATGGAATTATCTTCAATTAGTAACTCTATCGAGGGAAGTGCCGCACAGAATGAGAAGACCAGTGAAAATGTGACTACACCAGAGGAAAAACTACCCGAAAAGAATGTGTATGTACAACTATACAATTTAATGTTTTAACCAAATATATACTAACATATATTGATCAGATCAACTTGAAGGTTCACTCTAAATTGCCATATAATTTTTAAACGTAAAGATATTTGTTTCGTAATATATCACATTAAAACATTTAACTTGTAATGAACGCTTTTGTTCTCATTAATAATAATTCAGAGAGAGTGAAATTGCATAATTATAGGAATGTGTTTTTGTGGTATTAACGAAATGTTGGTAATGCCAAATATTGTTAGAATTCGATTTTCAGCTCAGTTTGAATCTTCACACAATTGTATATGAATGGATGGGATATTAAGGTACATATTTTTTGTCTTCCTTAAATGTTACACAAAAACACAATAGAAAAACAAAAAAATAGGCACAAGGCCACACAAAAATTGAGGAGGGGTGTCTATGGTCATCCTCGTCACTGTACCTTTTGTTGGTCTATGATATTCCTAGCTAAGATTTTCATTCACCATAATACCGCAAACTCACCAACGATCATCCTACTTAAGATTCCCTGAATCAGATCGTTTTTTTTTAGTTTATATGTATAATATAAGTAAAAATAAATTTGCATAAATCGTTTGTTTGATCGGATATTGATGCACTTCTGATGAAAGTGTAGTAAAGTGGTAAGATGAACCCCTTTTAATTTAGTATTGTTATAAAACACACACACACACACACACATATATATATATATATATATATATATATTGGCAGCGTCATTATTCAAGCACGTCTGATTGAACACGACAGAGTTCTTTTTTCCGATTTTCAATTCGTCGAGCAGTCTTTTCTATTCCGGCTGGCATGTTGTATAGTATGGCGCCCAGTAGTTATTGTTCGGCAATATTCTTCTTAAGCGCTTTCAATCGGTGCATCCAATTAACCGGATCTCATTTAATATCACGATAAATAACCGTATTCAACAACTAAGAATAAATAAATAACTAAACAAATAAAATATAGAATAAGAAAATCAAAATTAAAGATAAATAATTCGCCTCTACCCATTCTGCACTCACCTTTATAACTAATATAAAAATAGAACTAACTATAAATACATCAAGCATCAACAAAGAAAATAACAACAACAACAACAATCGCACCTGACGACGATCGAGTGTACCGATGTAAAGCGCTTGAGGAGAATATAGCCGAACAACAACTACTGGGTGCTGTAATATACAACATGCCAAGACTATGAGCAATCGGAATCAAGGGAAAGACTTGGGTTCGGACTATACGGTGATGAATTGAACAGTCACCCAACAAAATCGGAAAAAGAACTCCGTCGTGCTCTAGCAGACGTCTTGAATATATATATATATATATATATATATATATATATATATATATATATATATATATATATATATATATATATATAGTAATTTATAAAATATATATGGCGATTAAGCTACACTGAATATTCCGCGTTTCATCCACTCTAGGACTCCTCAGGCTTATGCGCGAATTCTGAGGAGTCCTAGAGTGGATGAAACGCGGAATATTCAGTGTAGCTTAATCGCCATATATATTTTATAAATTACTAACTAGCTCTACCTACGTATTGAGCACTTTTGAAGTAAATACTTAAAGTTTACGCATAAATCTATACTTTTGTATATTAATCTTATGTGAGTAAATGAAGTAGTTATATATATATATATATATATATATATATATATATATATATATATATATATATATATATATATATATATATGTAAATCCGCAGATTTCATATTAATATGGATATATACATATCAGTATTGAGTGTAGTAATTCAGGGGGGGTTTGGCGGGGAGGGTCATGATTTATTATTCGTTTAACTTTATTTTTTATTATTCTATTTAATAATGTAGCATGCAAAGCCATTATATTTTTAATTAAACTTAACTCAGATAATATTACATTTCCCGATTCATAAATAGTGCATCCCTGTGTAAATGCAATATGCATTTACCGTTCAAAAGATTTGTATGATTTGTGACTTAAACAACAATATTCTCCCCATTCTCACTGATCGCTTATTAATGATAACAAGTAGTGTTAAGCGGAGACCTAGTGGCAACAATCCTCTCCAATATCGCATAAATGTTTCTTTTTATTTCAAATTCTCGTAGTCTTTTTCCAGATTTTTCAGCACTGTCCCTAGTGCTACTACACTTATTGGCAGAGTACTTTTCTTAGTGTTTCATATTTCTTTCAGTTTTCTGACAAGTCCTATGTATTATTATTATTATTATTATTATTATTATTATTATTATTATTATTCACTATAAGTTCTAACACAGGTCATCATAGATTAATCACTGATTAACCGGTGGTGTCTACTGGAGTCTTGATGACAATAAGTCTTCCCAGATTTCTAGTACTCTCTACCTCTTTGAATAATCTCTTTGAGAATGAATTTCTGTTATCGCAGCAGTCACTTGCCATTGACTTCTCTTTGGCAACAATCTTTAGTCTTCACTGAACTTTGGGTGGCAACAAGCCTTCCCAAGGTCCCAGTCGAGCGGAGGCCTGGTTTGTGTTTGCTCCTCATCGGGTTTTGACCCTTCACGACTATTTGGGGTGGGGGTAGTTAACTTAGAATTTTGCGGTTTTAGTTTTCTTTGTTTCATGAGGTGTTCCTCAATCTTTTTGTTTTATTTTATTTTTATTTTGCGGTTTCTATATGTCCGGTTGGCGTTAGTTTCCACATTCGAGGGGTTTCCTTAAGATCTCAATTGTTTTCAACATCATCGTATAGTCCGAGCCCAATTCTTTCCCTTGATTCCGATTGCTCATAAGTCTTTTTTATATTAAGAAAGTTCTTGCGAAATTAAAATTTTAATTTTAAATGATGTATTTTCAAATAAATCTTTGGTATAATACCTTTACTTTATATATCATTTTAAAGAGCGCTTTTCACTCTATCTGATCGTTTAAATTACAACAGTTTTAAAGCAATTATGCCTTCTTTTCAGAACATTGAATACAAGATGAAAATTTGCACAGTTTTCTTATTTCAATTCAAGCTATGCCGAAAAGCTGATGAAACAGCTCGCGATATCAATGAAGTGTTTGGCCCAGGAATCACTACTGAACGCAATGGTGGTTTAAGAAATTTGGTGGCAGCAAGGTGAGTCTTGAATATGAGCGTAGTGGTCAGCCGTCGGATGATGACAACGATCAATTAAAATCCTTAGTTGAAGCCAATCCATGCACAACTGCCCGATAACTTGCTATTGAATTAGATGTAACGTATACGACGATTTCCAATCACTTAAGAGAGATTGGAAAGATCAACAAACTTGATAAATGGGTGCCTCACGAGTTGAATGACAAGCAAAAGAAACGCCGTTATGAAGTGTCATCTTCCCTTCTTTTATGCAACAAGAACGACCTGTTTCTCGACTGGGTTGTGGCTTGTGATAAAAAGTGGGGTGTTTATGACAACCGACAATGCTCATCTCAGTAGTTAGATACCGTCGAAGCTCCGCGACACTTCTCAAAGTCAGAGTTGCACCAAAAGAAGGTCCTATTGACTGTTTGATGGTCTGCGACCGGTTTCATCCTTTATAGTTTTTTGAATCCAGATGAAACCATTATGGTGGAAAAGTACTGTCCATAAATGGACGAAATGCATCAGAAACAACAACACCCACCAACAGAAAAGACCCAATTCTCCTTCACGACAATGCTCGACCGCACGTTGCTAAACCAACTCTACAGAAGTTGAACGAATTGACATACAAAATTCTGCCTCATTCGCCATACTCTCCAGCTCTCGCACTACCGACTATCACTTTTCCAAGCATCTCAACAACTTTCTGTATGAGAAATGCTTAAAAAACCTAAGCAATATCGAAAAAGCTCTCAACAACTTCATCGCCACCAGAACGCAAGATTTTTACATTACTGACATAAATACATTTTTTTTTGCGTTGGCAAATGTATGCAGATTCTGGGCATACTTGTTTCGATTCATAAATTTTTGGCTTAAACCGAGATATGCTCATTTTAATTTAAAAGGTAAAAACCGCAAAAACTTTCTTATCAATTTTATAAGTTATTAGTTTTTAGTATTCCTATAATTATTGGTATTTTATTGATTTTCTTATGTTTTTATATTCCTATCAATTCTCTGGCAAGTTTTGTATATTTGTTTAGTTTTTCTCTTAGGTCTTCTCACTGTGATTTGCTGGAACAGAAAACTTTACAAATTGGCAGTTTCTTTCTTGTTAACTATTATGATCTACGTTCTCCTTGCTGGATGAGTTTATCTGTTTGTACCTTAATGTCTCAAAAGAGTTTGTGGTTTTCGTTTTGGAAATTCCTTCCGTTCGTTTTAATTATTATGACGTCTGGTCCCCTTGGATTTTGTGGTTTTCATTTTCCAGTACTGCCTCTGGTTCTACCTGTATCATTAGTTCTCATATTCGAAGTGTAGTCGTTTGCAACGTTCCTAGTGTACTACTTTCCCAGGCACTTGTGTCTTTTCTTGTATTCTTTTTGGAATAGTTTGCTGCATTTACTGATTATGTGGTTTATCGTTTCGTCTCTTTGTTCACAGAGTTTACATTTACTATTTTTTTTTATGTTTTATCTATTTTAACTTTAATGTGGTTAGTTTTTATTATGTTGTTCTCTGCAACTCTCAGAAATTCTATTTCTGTGATTGTGTCCTTTTCTTAGTCGTATCCAGGTGACTTCATAATTCTCTTCTCTTGCGATTTTTATGAATCGTCCATGTAGCTCTTTATCTTCACACTTTCCTTTCCCTGCCTTTTTGCTTTTGGTTTCATCCTTTCCTGTATTGTTTATCTTTATAGTGTCTCTCGCTGGGGTGATCAATCTTTCCGAGTTATGTACTTTTTTATTCTTTCGACACAATCTTCTACATTTATTAGTCCTCTGTCCTCCTTTTATTCCTTTTCATGTAGTCGATCAGTATCATCTTTCGAGTGTAATGCATTGTGCATGGTCATTAGTTTCCTCGTCTTCGGATCAAGTTCTTCTTTGGTCCAAACTATGAATGGTCTAGCATACCTTATTAAAAAATTCGGCCCAGGTGTTTACTTCTTTAATTAGATTTCTACTGTATAGTTTTTTCTAAGAGTTTCCTTGTTCTTATGTACCCTCTTTCAATCTTCTCTTTCGTTTGTGTAGATTTGATGGTGTCTGATTCCCGAACGCCCAAATAGTTGTTTCACATTCATCAAGCATTCTCATCTCTTTTTGGTTGGACAGTTCCATACTTTCTGATATATCTAGTTTTCTTCTTTTCATTTCTAGTAGAGTACACTTTTCTATTATTATTATTAGTATTATTATTATTATTGTTATTATTATTATTATTATTATTATTATTGTTGTTATTATTATT
>NC_136488.1:115602631-115705131 GCF_053919585.1 Euprymna scolopes
CTACATACTTTTTTTAGCAGTACACCTACATATTTTTTAGTATTATATCTACATACTTTTTTTAGCAGTACACCTACATATTTTTTTAGTATTATATCTACATACTTTTTTTAGCAGTACACCTACATATTTTTTTAGTATTATATCTACATACTTTTTTTAGCAGTACACCTACATATTTTTTAGTATTATATCTACATACTTTTTTTAGCAGTACACCTACATATTTTTTTAGTATTATATCTACATACTTTTTTTAGCAGTACACCTACATATTTTTTTAGTATTATATCTACATACTTTTTTTAGCAGTACACCTACATATTTTTTAGTATTATATCTACATACTTTTTTTAGCAGTACACCTACATATTTTTTTAGTATTATATCTACATACTTTTTTTAGCAGTACACCTACATATTTTTTTAGTATTATATCTACATACTTTTTTTAGCAGTACACCTACATATTTTTTAGTATTATATCTACATACTTTTTTTTAGCAGTACACCTACATATTTTTTTAGTATTATATCTACATACTTTTTTTAGCAGTACACCTACATATTTTTTAGTATTATATCTACATACTTTTTTTAGCAGTACACCTACATATTTTTTTAGTATTATATCTACATACTTTTTTTAGCAGTACACCTACATATTTTTTTAGTATTATATCTACATACTTTTTTAGCAGTACACCTACATATTTTTTTAGTATTATATCTACATACTTTTTTTAGCAGTACACCTACATATTTTTTTAGTATTATATCTACATACTTTTTTTAGCAGTACACCTACATATTTTTTAGTATTATATCTACATACTTTTTTTAGCAGTACACCTACATATTTTTTTATTATAATATCTACATACTTTTTTTAGCAGTACACCTACATATTTTTTTAGTATTATATCTACATACTTTTTTTAGCAGTACACCTACATATTTTTTAGTATTATATCTACATACTTTTTTTAGCAGTACACCTACATATTTTTTTAGTATTATATCTACATACTTTTTTAGCAGTACACCTACATATTTTTTAGTATTATATCTACATACTTTTTTTAGCAGTACACCTACATATTTTTTTATTATAATATCTACATACTTTTTTTAGCAGTACACCTACATATTTTTTTAGTATTATATCTACATACTTTTTTTAGCAGTACACCTACATATTTTTTTTAGTATTATATCTACATACTTTTTTTAGCAGTACACCTACATATTTTTTTAGTATTATATCTACATACTTTTTTTAGCAGTACACCTACATATTTTTTTAGTATTATATCTACATACTTTTTTTAGCAGTACACCTACATATTTTTTTAGTATTATATCTACATACTTTTTTTTAGCAGTACACCTACATATTTTTTTAGTATTATATCTACATACTTTTTTTAGCAGTACACCTACATATTTTTTAGTATTATATCTACATACTTTTTTTAGCAGTACACCTACATATTTTTTAGTATTATATCTACATACTTTTTTTAGCAGTACACCTACATATTTTTTAGTATTATATCTACATACTTTTTTTAGCAGTACACCTACATATTTTTTTAGTATTATATCTACATACTTTTTTAGCAGTACACCTACATATTTTTTAGTATTATATCTACATACTTTTTTTAGCAGTACACCTACATATTTTTTAGTATTATATCTACATACTTTTTTTAGCAGTACACCTACATATTTTTTAGTATTATATCTACATACTTTTTTTAGCAGTACACCTACATATTTTTTAGTATTATATCTACATACTTTTTTTAGCAGTACACCTACATATTTTTTTAGTATTATATCTACATACTTTTTTAGCAGTACACCTACATATTTTTTAGTATTATATCTACATACTTTTTTTAGCAGTACACCTACATATTTTTTAGTATTATATCTACATACTTTTTTTAGCAGTACACCTACATATTTTTTAGTATTATATCTACATACTTTTTTTAGCAGTACACCTACATATTTTTTAGTATTATATCTACATACTTTTTTTTAGCAGTACACCTACATATTTTTTTAGTATTATATCTACATACTTTTTTAGCAGTACACCTACATATTTTTTTAGTATTATATCTACATACTTTTTTTAGCAGTACACCTACATATTTTTTAGTATTATATCTACATACTTTTTTTAGCAGTACACCTACATATTTTTTAGTATTATATCTACATACTTTTTTAGCAGTACACCTACATATTTTTTAGTATTATATCTACATACTTTTTTTAGCAGTACACCTACATATTTTTTTATTATAATATCTACATACTTTTTTTAGCAGTACACCTACATATTTTTTTAGTATTATATCTACATACTTTTTTTAGCAGTACACCTACATATTTTTTAGTATTATATCTACATACTTTTTTTAGCAGTACACCTACATATTTTTTTAGTATTATATCTACATACTTTTTTAGCAGTACACCTACATATTTTTTAGTATTATATCTACATACTTTTTTTAGCAGTACACCTACATATTTTTTTATTATAATATCTACATACTTTTTTTAGCAGTACACCTACATATTTTTTTAGTATTATATCTACATACTTTTTTTAGCAGTACACCTACATATTTTTTTTAGTATTATATCTACATACTTTTTTTAGCAGTACACCTACATATTTTTTTAGTATTATATCTACATACTTTTTTTAGCAGTGCACCTACATATTTTTTTAGTATTATATCTACATACTTTTTTTAGCAGTGCACCTACATATTTTTTTAGTATTATATCTACATACTTTTTTTTAGCAGTACACCTACATATTTTTTAGTATTATATCTACATACTTTTTTTAGCAGTGCACCTACATATTTTTTAGTATTATATCTACATACTTTTTTTAGCAGTACACCTACATATTTTTTTTAGTATTATATCTACATACTTTTTTTAGCAGTACACCTACATATTTTTTTAGTATTATATCTACATACTTTTTTTAGCAGTACACCTACATATTTTTTTAGTATTATATCTACATACTTTTTTTAGCAGTACACCTACATATTTTTTTAGTATTATATCTACATACTTTTTTAAGCATTACACCCACATATTTTTTAGCATTACACCTACATTTTTTTAGCATTACATCTACATTTTTTAAGCATTACACTTATATTTTTTTAGCAATACACCTACATTTTTTTAGCATTACACCAATCTTTATTGAACATGATACCTACATTTTTTTAGCATTACACTTATATTTTTTAGCATTACACCTACATTTTTTTAGCATTACACCTATCTTTATTGAGCATGATACCTACATTTTCTAAGCGTTACACCTACATTTTATAGCATAATACCTACATTTTTTACCATTAACCTTCATTATTTTTGCATTACACTTACATTATTTTAGCATTAAACTTATATATTTTAGCATTACACTTACATTATTTTAGCGTTACACTTATATTTTTTACACCTACATATTAAGCATTATACCTACATTTTTTTAGCATTATGCCTACATTTTCGTTAGCATTATGCCGACATTTTTTTAGCATTATGGCGACATTTTTTTAGCATTATACCTACATTTGTTTAGCATTATGGCGACATTTTTTTAGCATTATACCTACATTTTTTTAGCATTATGCCGACATTTTTTTAGCATTATACCTACATTTGTTTAGCATTATGGCGACATTTTTTTAGCATTATACCTACATTTTTTTAGCATTATGCCGACATTTTTTTAGCATTATGCCTACATTTTTTTAGCATTATACCTACATTTTTTTAGCATTGTACCTACATTTTTTTTGCATTATACCTACATTTGTTTAGCATTATACCTACTTTTTCTTAGCATTATGCCGACATTTTTTAGCATTATGCCGACATTTTTTTAGCATTATACATACATGTTTTTAGCATTATACCTACATGTGTTATGCATTATACCGACATTTTGAGCATTATACCTACATTTTTTTAGCATTATGCCTACATTTTTTTAGCATTATGCAGACATTTTTTTAGCATTATGCACACATTTTTTTTAGCATTATACCGACATTTTTTTTAGCATTATACCTATATTTGTTTAGCATTATACCGACATTTTTTTAGCATTATACCTACATTTGTTTAGCATTATACCGACATTTTTTTAGCATTATACCGACATTTTTTTAGCATTATACCTACATTGTTTTAGCATTATACCGACATTTTTTTAGCATTATGCCAACATTTTGTTAGCATTATGCCTACATTTTTTTAGCATTATACCTACATTTTTTAGCATTATACCGACATTTTTTTAGCATTATACCTACATTTGTTTAGCATTATCCTAACAGTTTTTTAGCATTATGACGACATTATTTTAGCATTATACCTACATTTTTTAGCATTATACCTACATTTTTTTAGCATTATACCTACATTTATTTAGCATTATACCTACATTTTTTTAGCATTATACGTACACTTTGTTTAGCATTATACCTACATTTTTTTAGCATTATGCCGACATTTATTTAGCATTATGCCGACATTTTTTTAGGATTATACCTACATTTTGTTTAGCATTATACCTACATATTGTTTAGCATTATAACTACATTTTTTTTGCATTATACCTACATTTTTTTAGCATTATGCCGACATTTTTTTTAGCATTATGTCGACATTTTTTTAGCATTATACCTACATTTTTTAAAGAATTATGCCGACATTTATTTAGCATTATGCCGACATTTTTTTTAGCATTGTACCTACATTTGTTTAGCATCATACCTACATTTTTTTAGCATGATAGCTACATTTTTTAGCATTATGCCTACATTTTTTAGCATTATGCCTACATTTTTTTAGTATTACGCCGCTATTTTTTTAGCAATGTAGGCATAAACCTACATTTTTTTAGCATTATACCTACATTTTTTTAGCATTATGCCGATATTTTTTTAGCATTATGCCGACATTTTTTTAGCATTATACCTACATTTTTTTAGCATTATGCCGACATTTTGTTTAGCATTATACCTACATTTTTTTAGCATTATACCTACATTTTTTAGCATTATACCTACATTTTTTTAACATTATACCTACATTTTTTTAGCATTATACCTACATTTTTTTAGCATTATGCCGATATTTTTTTAGCATTATGCCGACATTTTTTTAGCATTATGCCGACATTTTTTTAGCATTATGCCGACATTTTTTAGCATTATACCAACATTTGTTTAGCATTATACCTACATTTTTTTAGCATTATGCCTACATTTTTTTAGCATGATACCTACATTTTTTAGCATTATGCCTACATTTTTTTAGCATTATGCCGACATTATTTTAGCATTACGCCGACATTTTTTTAGCATTATACCTACATTTTTTTAAGAATTATGCCGACATTTATTTAGCATTATGCCTACATTTTTTTTAGCATTGTACCTACATTTGTTTAGCATTATACCTACATTTTTTTAGCATGATACCTACATTTTTTAGCATTATGCCGACATTTTTTTAGTATTACGCCGCCATTTTGTTTAGCATTATACATACATTTTGTTTACCATTATACCCATGTTTTTTAGCATTATGCCGACATTTTTTTAGCATTATACCTACATTTTTTTAGCATTATACCTACATTTTTTTAGCATTATGCCGACATTTTTTAAGAATTATGCTGACATTATATTTAGCATCATGCCGACATTTTTTAGCATTATACCTACATTTGTTTAGCATTATACCTACATTTTTTTAGCATTATGCCGACATTTTTTTAGCATTATGCCTACATTTGTTTAGCATTACACCTACATTAGTTTAGCATTATGCCTACATTTTTTTAGCATTGTACCGACATATTTTTAGCATTATACCGACATTTGTTTAGCATTATACCTACATTTTTTTAGCATTATACCTACATTTTTTTAGCATTATGCCAACATTTTTTTAGCATCATGCCGACATTTTTTTAGCATTATGCCGACATTATTGTAGCATTATACCTACATTTTTTTAGCATTATGCCGACAATTTTTTAGCATTATACCTACATTTTTTTAGCATTATACCTACATTTGTTATGCATTATACCTACATTTTTTTAGCATTATGCCTATATTTTTTTTAGCATTATGCCTACATTGTTTTAGCATTATTCCGACATTATTTTAGCATTATGCACACATTTTTTTAGCATTATGCCTATTTTTTTTTAGCATTATGCCTACATTTTTTTAGCATTATACCTACATTTTTGTTTAGCATTATACCTACATTTGTTTAGCATTATACCTACATTGTTTTAGCATTATGCCGATATTTTTTTAGCATTATGCCGACATTTTTTTAGCATTATACCTACATTTTGTTTCGCATTATACCTACATTGTTTTAGCATCATGCCGATATTTTTTTAGCATTATGCCGACATTTTTTTAGCATTATGCCGACATTTTTTTAGCATTATACCTACATTATTTTAGCATTATACCTACATTTTTTTAGCATTATACCTACATTTGTTTAAGCATAACACCTATGTTTTTATAGCATTACACCTTAATTTTATAAACATTATGCCTACATTTTTTAGCATTATTACCTACGTTTATTGTAGCATTATACCTACATTCATTAGCATTACACCTACATTTTTTAGCATTATTACCTACGTTTATTTTAGCATTATACCTACATTCATTAGCATTACACCTACATTTTGTAGCATTATTACCTACGTTTATTTTAGCATTATACCTACATTCATTAGCATTACACCTACATTTTGTAGCATTATTACCTACGTTTATTTTAGCATTATACCAACATTCATTAGCATTACACCTACATTTTTTAGCATTATTACCTACGTTTATTTTAGCATTATACCTACATTCATTAGCATTACACCTACATTTTTTAGCATTATTACCTACGTTTATTTTAGCATTATACCAACATTCATTAGCATTACACCTACATTTTTTAGCATTTTTACCTACGTTTATTTTAGCATTATACCTACATTTTTTAGCATTAGCCTTACATTTTTTTAGCATTACACTTAAATTTTTTTAGCATTACACTTACATTTTTTTAGCATTACACTTAAATTTTTTTAGCATTACACTTACATTTTTTGCAATATACTTATATTTTTTAGCACTATACCCACATTTTGTTAGCATTACACTTACATTTTTTAGCATTACACCTATATTTGTTAGTACTATAGTTTTATACCTACATTCATTAGCATTACACCTACATTTTGTAGCATTATTACCTATGTTTATTTTAGCATTATACCTACATTCATTAGCATTACACCTACATTTTGTAGCATTATTACCTACGTTTATTTTAGCATTATACCTACATTCATTAGCATTACACCTACATTTTTTAGCATTATTACCTACGTTTATTTTAGTTTTATACCTACATTCATTAGCATTACACCTACATTTTTTAGCATTATACCTACATTCATTAGCATTACACCTACATTTTGTAGCATTATTACCTACGTTTATTTTACTTTTATACCTACATTCATTAGCATTACACCTACATTTTGTAGCATTATTACCTACGTTTATTTTAGTTTTATACCTACATTCATTAGCATTACACCTACATTTTGTAGCATTATTACCTATGTTTATTTTAGCATTATACCTACATTCATTAGCATTACACCTACATTTTTAGCATTAATACCTATGTTTATTTTAGTTTTATACCTACATTCATTAGCATTACACCTACATTTTTTAGCATTATTACCTATGTTTATTTTAGCATTATATCTACATTTATTAGCATTACACCTACATTTTGTAGCATTATTACCTACGTTTATTTTAGCATTATACCTACATTCATTAGCATTACACCTACATTTTGTAGCATTATTACCTACGTTTATTTTAGCATTATACCTACATTCATTAGCATTACACCTACATTTTTTAGCATTATTACCTACGTTTATTTTAGTTTTATACCTACATTCATTAGCATTACACCTACATTTTGTAGCATTATTACCTACGTTTATTTTAGCATAATACCTACATTCATTAGCATTACACCTACATTTTTTAGCATTATACCTACATTCATTAGCATTACACCTACATTTTGTAGCATTATTACCTACGTTTATTTTACTTTTATACCTACATTCATTAGCATTACACCTACATTTTGTAGCATTATTACCTACGTTTATTTTAGTTTTATACCTACATTCATTAGCATTACACCTACATTTTGTAGCATTATTACCTATGTTTATTTTAGCATTATACCTACATTCATTAGCATTACACCTACATTTTTAGCATTAATACCTATGTTTATTTTAGTTTTATACCTACATTCATTAGCATTACACCTACATTTTTTAGCATTATTACCTATGTTTATTTTAGCATTATACCTACATTTATTAGCATTACACCTACATTTTGTAGCATTATTACCTACGTTTATTTTAGCATTATACCTACTTTCATTAGCATTACACCTACATTTTGTAGCATTATTACCTACGTTTATTTTAGTTTTATACCTACATTCATTAGCATTACACCTACATTTTGTAGCATTATTACCTATGTTTATTTTAGCATTATACCTACATTCATTAGCATTACACCTACATTTTTTAGCATCATTACCTACGTTTATTTTACTTTTATACCTACATTCATTAGCATTACACCTACATTTTGTAGCATTATTACCAATGTTTATTTTAGCATTATACCTACATTCATTAGCATTACACCTAAATTTTTTAGCATTATTACCTACGTTTATTTTACTTTTATACCTACATTCATTAGCATTACACCTAAATTTTTTAGCATTATTACCTACGTTTATTTTACTTTTATACCTACATTCATTAGCATTACACCTACATTTTTTAGCATTATTACCTACGTTTATTTTAGCATTATACCTACATTCATTAGCATTACACCTACATTTTTTAGCATTATTACCTATGTTTATTTTAGTTTTATACCTACATTCATTAGCATTACACCTACATTTTGTAGCATTATTACCTACGTTTATTTTAGTTTTATACCTACATTCATTAGCATTACACCTACATTTTGTAGCATTATTACCTATGTTTATTTTAGCATTATACCTACATTCATTAGCATTACACCTACATTTTGTAGCATTATTACCTACGTTTATTTTAGCATTATACCTACATTCATTAGCATTACACCTACATTTTTTAGCATTATTACCTACGTTTATTTTAGTTTTATACCTACATTCATTAGCATTACACCTACATTTTGTAACATTATTACCTACGTTTATTTTAGCATTATACCTACATTCATTAGCATTACACCTACATTTTTTAGCATTATTACCTACGTTTATTTTAGCATTATACCTACATTCATTAGCATTACACCTACATTTTGTAGCATTATTACCTACGTTTATTTTAGTTTTATACCTACATTCATTAGAATTACACCTACATTTTTTAGCATTATTACCTACGTTTATTTTAGCATTATACCTACATTCATTAGCATTACACCTACATTTTGTAGCATTATTACCTACGTTTATTTTACTTTTATACCTATATTCATTAGCATTACACCTACATTTTGTAGCATTATTACCTACGTTTATTTTAGTTTTATACCTACATTTATTAGCATTACACCTACATTTTGTAGCATTATTACCTATGTTTATTTTAGCATTATACCTACATTCATTAGCATTACACCTACATTTTTAGCATTAATACCTATGTTTATTTTAGTTTTATACCTACATTCATTAGCATTACACCTACATTTTTTAGCATTATTACCTATGTTTATTTTAGCATTATACCTACATTTATTAGCATTACACCTACATTTTGTAGCATTATTACCTACGTTTATTTTAGCATTATACCTACATTCATTAGCATTACACCTACATTTTTTAGCATCATTACCTACGTTTATTTTAGTTTTATACCAACATTCATTAGCATTACACCTACATTTTTTAGCATTATTACCTACGTTTATTTTAGCATTATACCTACATTCATTAGCATTACACCTACATTTTTTAGCATCATTACCTACGTTTATTTTAGTTTTATACCAACATTCATTAGCATTACACCTACATTTTTTAGCATCATTACCTACGTTTATTTTAGCATTATACCTACATTCATTAGCATTACACCTACATTTTTTAGCATCATTACCTACGTTTATTTTAGCATTATACCTACATTCATTAGCATTACACCTACATTTTTTAGCATCATTACCTACGTTTATTTTAGCATTATACCTACATTCATTAGCATTACACCTACATTTTTTAGCATCATTACCTACGTTTATTTTAGCATTATACCTACATTCATTAGCATTACACCTACATTTTTTAGCATCATTACCTACGTTTATTTTAGCATTATACCTACATTCATTAGCATTACACCTACATTTTTTAGCATCATTACCAATGTTTATTTTAGCATTATACCTACATTCATTAGCATTACACCTACATTTTTTAGCATTATTACCTACGTTTATTTTAGCATTATACCTACATTCATTAGCATTACACCTACATTTTTTAGCATTAGCCTTACATTTTTTTAGCATTACACTTAAATTTTTTAGCATTACACTTACATTTTTTAGCATTACACCTATATTTGTTAGTACTATACCTATATTTTTTAGCATTATACCTCCATTTTTTAACATTATTACCTACGTTTTTTTAGCATTACACCTACATTTTGTAGCATTATTACCTATGTTTATTTTAGCATTATACCTACATTCATTAGCATTACACCTACATTTTTTAGCATTATTACCTACGTTTATTTTACTTTTATACCTACATTCATTAGCATTACACCTACATTTTGTAGCATTATTACCAATGTTTATTTTAGCATTATACCTACATTCATTAGCATTACACCTACATTTTTTAGCATCATTACCTACGTTTATTTTAGCATTATACCTACATTCATTAGCATTACACCTACATTTTTTAGCATCATTACCTACGTTTATTTTAGCATTATACCTACATTCATTAGCATTACACCTACATTTTTTAGCATCATTACCTACGTTTATTTTAGCATTATACCTACATTCATTAGCATTACACCTACATTTTTTAGCATCATTACCTACGTTTATTTTAGCATTATTCCTACATTCATTAGCATTACACCTACATTTTTTAGCATCATTACCTACGTTTATTTTAGCATTATACCTACATTCATTAGCATTACACCTACATTTTTTAGCATCATTACCTACGTTTATTTTAGCATTATACCTACATTCATTAGCATTACACCTACATTTTTTAGCATCATTACCTACGTTTATTTTAGCATTATACCTACATTCATTAGCATTACACCTACATTTTTTAGCATTAGCCTTACATTTTTTTAGCATTACACTTAAATTTTTTAGCATTACACTTACATTTTTTAGCATTACACCTATATTTGTTAGTACTATACCTATATTTTTTAGCATTATACCTCCATTTTTTAACATTATTACCTACGTTTTTTTAGCATTACACCTACATTTTGTAGCATTATTACCTATGTTTATTTTAGCATTATACCTACATTCATTAGCATTACACCTACATTTTGTAGCATTATTACCTACGTTTATTTTAGCATTATACCTACATTCATTAGCATTACACCTACATTTTTTAGCATCATTACCTACGTTTATTTTACTTTTATACCTACATTCATTAGCATTAGCCTTACATTTTTTAGCATTACATTTAAATTTTTTTAGCATTACACTTAAATTTTTTTAGCATTACACTTACATTTTTTGCAATATACTTATATTTTTTAGCACTATACCCACATTTTGTTAGCATTACACTTACATTTTTTAGCATTACACCTATATTTGTTAGCACTATACCTCCATTTGTTAACATTATTACCTACGTTTTTTTAGCATTACCCTTGTAATTTAGCATTACACCTATATTTTGTTAGCATTAAACTTATATTTTTTAGCATTACACGGTCGTTTTTTTAGCATTACACCGAGATTTCTTAGCATTAAACCTACATTTTTTAGCATTTAACTTAATCTTTTAGCATTACACCTATATTTTTTAAGCATTACACCTTAATTTTGAACCTGCATGCCTACATTTTTAGCATTATTACCTATGTTTATTTTAGCATTATACCTAGATATATAAGCATTACACCTACATTTTTTAGCATTATACCTACATTTTTTAGCATTACCCTTATATTTTTTAGCATTACACTTACATTTTTTAGCATTACACTTATATCTTTTTAGCATTACACTTCCGTTTTTTTAGCATTACACTTACATTTTTTAGCATTACACTTATATTTTTTTAGCATGACACTTACATTTATTTAGCATTACACTTAAATCTTTTTAGCATTACACTTCCGTTTTTTTAGCATTACATTTACATTTTTTAGCATTACACTTATATTTTTTTAGCATTACGCTTCCGTTTTTTTAGCATGACACTTACATTTTTTTAGCATTACACTTAAATCTTTTTAGCATTACGCTTCCGTTTTTTTAGCATTACACTTACATTTTTTAGCATTACACTTATATTTTTTTAGCATGACACTTATATTTTTTTAGCATTACACTTAAATCTTTTTAGCATTACACTTCCGTTTTTTTAGCATTACACTTACATTTTTTAGCATTACACTTATATTTTTTTAGCATGACACTTACATTTTTTTAGCATTACACTTAAATCTTTTTAGCATTATTCTTCCGTTTTTTTAGCATTACACTTACATTTTTTAGCATTACACTTATATTTCTTTAGCATGACACTTACATTTTTTTAGCATTACACTTAAATCTTTTTAGCATTACACTTCCGTTTTTTTAGCATTACACTTAAATCTTTTTAGCATTACACTTCCGTGTTTTAGCATTACACTTACATTTTTTAGCATTACACTTATATTTTTTTAGCATGACACTTACATTTTTTAAGCATTACACTTAAATCTTTTCAGCATTACACTTCCGTTTTTTTAGCATTACACTTACATTTTTTAGCATTACACTTATATTTTTTTAGCATGACACTTACATTTTTTTAGCATTACACTTAAATCTTTTTAGCATTACACTTCCGTTTTTTCAGCATTGCACTTACACTTTTTTAGCATTGCACTTACATTTTTTTAGCATTGCACTTACATTTTTTTAGCATTGCACTTACATTTTTTTAGCATTATACTTATATTTTTTTAGCATTACACTTAAATTTTTTTAGCATTACACTTACATTTTTTCAGCATTATACCCACATTTGTTAGCATTACCCTAAATTTTGTAGCATTGCACTTACATTTTTTTAGCATTACAATGATATTTTTTAGCATTAGACCTACATTTGTGTAGAATTAGACCTACATTTTTTAGTAATACACCTATATTTTTTAGCATTATAGCATTATACTTACATTTTTGTAGCATTACTCTTACATTTTTTGCCTTATACATATATTTTTTAGCATTACTCCTACATTTTTTTAGCATTATTACCTACGTTTTTGTAGCATTATACCTACATTCATAAGCTTACATTTTTTTAACATTATGCCTACATTTTTTAGCGTTACATTTAAATTTTTTAGCATTACACCCATATTTTTAGCATTACACCCACATTTTTAGCATTACACCTCTATTTTTAGCATTACACCTATATTTTTTAGCATTACACCCATATTTTTAGCATTACACCCATATTTTTAGCATTACACCCATATTTTTAGCATTACACCCATATTTTTAGCATTCATCTACATTTTTTAAGTACTACACCTACATTTTTGTAACTTCATACCTTTATTTTTTAGCATTACATCTACATTTTTGTAGAATTGGACCGACATTTTTCTTTAGCATTACACCTATATTTTATAGTGATTACGCCTACATTTTTTAGCATAACACCTAGTTTTTTAGCATTGTACCTACATTTTTTTAGAATTTTACCCACATTTTCAAAGCATTATACCTATATTTTTTTAGCATTACACCTTCATTTTTTAGCATTGTGTCTACATTGTTTTAGCATTACAGCCACATTTTTTTAGCTTGATACCTATATTTTTTTACTTAAATTCTTTAAACATTGTACCTATTTTTTAGCATTCCCGACATTTATTTAGCATTATACCTACATTTACTTAGCATTACACTTACATTTTTGTAGCATTATACCTATATTTTTAAGCAATACACTTACATGTTTTAAGATTATACCTATATATTTCCTTATTAAGGAACCTAATCTAAATTTACACCTACTTTTTATAGCATTATACCGACATTTCTTTCGAATCATACTTACGTTTGTTTAGCATTATTTTAGAAGTACTACATTTTTTAGCCTTACACTTACATTTTTTAGCATTATACCTACATTTTTTTAGCATTATACCTACATTTTTTTAGCATTATACCTACATTTTTTTAGCATTATACCTACATTTTTTTTAGCATTATACCTACATTTTTTAGCATTATACCCACATTTTTTTAGACTTACACTTACATTTTTTAGCATTATACCTACATTTTTTAGCATTATACCTACATATTTTAAGCATTATACCTACATTTTTTAGCATTATACCTACATTTTTTTTAGCATTATACCTACATTTTTTTAGCATTATACCTACATTTTTTTAGCATTATACCTACATTTTTTTAGCATTATACCTACATTTTTTAAGCATTATACCTACATTTTTTAGCATTATACCTACATTTTTTTAGCATTATACCTACATTTTTTTAGCATTATACCTACATTTTTTAAGCATTATACCTACATTTTTTAGCATTATACCTACATTTTTTTTAGCATTATACCTACATTTTTTAGCATTATACCCACATTTTTTTAGACTTACACTTACATTTTTTAGCATTACAGCTACATTTTTTTTAGCATTATACCTACATTTCTTTAGCATTATACCTACATTTTTTATCATTATACCTAAATTTTTTTAGCATTATACCTACATTTTTTTAGCATTATACCTACATTTTTAGCATTACACCTACATTTCTTTTTGCATTATACCCACATTTTTTAGCATTATACCTACACTTTTTGAGCATCATGCTACATTTTTTAGCATTGAACCTACACTTTTTAGCATTTACCTACATTTTTTTAGCATTATACCTACATTTTTTTAGCATTTACCTACATTTTTTTAGCATTATACCTACATTTCTTTAGCATTATACCTACATTTTTTTTAGGATTATACCTACATTTCTTTAGCATTATACCTACATTTTTTTTTAGGATTATACCTACATTTTTTTAGCATTATACCTACATTTTTTAGCATTATACCTACATATTTTAAGCATTATACCTACATTTTTTAGCATTATACCTACATTTTTTTTAGCATTATACCTACATTTTTTTAGCATTATACCTACATTTTTTTAGCATTATACCTACATTTTTTTAGACTTACACTTACATTTTTTAGCATTACAGCTACATTTTTTTTAGCATTATACCTACATTTTTTTAGCATTATACCTACATTTTTTTAGCATTATACCTACATTTTTTAGCATTACACCTACATTTCTTTTTGCATTATACCCACATTTTGTAGCATTATACCTACACTTTTTGAGCATCATGCTACATTTTTTAGCCTTATACCTACTTTTTTTTAGCATTACGTCTACATTTTTTTAGTATGACACCTACATTTATTTAGCATGATACCTAAATTTTGTAGTATTATACCTACATTTATTTTGCATTTCACCTACATGTTTTAGCATTATACCTACATTGTACCTTTTTTTTAGCCTTATACCTTACACCTCAATTTTTTCTTGCATTATATCTACATTTACATTTTTTTAGCATTACACTACATTTTTTTAGCATTATACTACATTTTTGTAAGCATTATAGTACATCTTTTTAGAATTACACCTACATTTTTTTAGCATTATACCTACATTTTTAGCGTTATACTACATTTTTTAGCATTATACTACATTTTTTAGCATTATACTACATTTTTTAGAATTATACATACATTTTTATAACATTATACGTACATTTTTAGCATTATACTACATTTTTTAGCATTATTCTACATTTTTTAGCTTTATACGTACATTTTTTAGCATTATACGTGCATGTATATAGCATTATACTACATTTTTTTAGCATTATACGTACATTTTTTTAGCATTATACTACATTTTTTAGCATTATACTACATTTTTGTAGCATTATACTACATTTTTTAGCATTATGCTACATTTTTTAGCATTATACTACATTTTGTAGCATTATACCTACGTATTTTTAGCATTATACCTATATTTTTTAGCATTATACTACATTTTGTAGCATTATACCTACATATTTTTAGCATTATACTACATTTTGTAGCATTATACTACATTTTGTAGCAGTATACTACATCTTTTTAGAATTATACATACATTTTTTTAGAATTATACCTACATTTTTTTAGCATTATGCCTACATTTTTTTAGCATTATACTACATTTTTTTAACATTACACATACATTTTTTTAGCATTACACTTACATTTTTTTAGCATTATACCAACATGTTTTTTAGCATTATACTACATTTTTTTTAGCATTATACCTACATGTTTTAGCATTATACCTACATTTTTTTAGCATAGAAATTTTACATACTCGCTTCGAATTTTGTTAGACTAAAACATGATTTTTTTTGTCTTACTTTGATTTCAGGAATAATGATATGACGACATTGCAAATGCTGAAAACGAAAACATTTTATCATCTTTGGTTGTTAATGTTCTGTGATAATCACGCAACGATATTGATTTCAACTTTTTACAAGGTTCGTGTAAGACACAGTCGCCTGTTCTTTTACTGGGTGCATTTTCCGTGCCAAAAGAGATGGCATTTTATATGATGTTT
Organism: Euprymna scolopes; assembly: GCF_053919585.1. Classification (NCBI taxonomy): domain Eukaryota; kingdom Metazoa; phylum Mollusca; class Cephalopoda; order Sepiida; family Sepiolidae; genus Euprymna; species Euprymna scolopes. Next base: position 115,619,818 of record NC_136488.1, read on the forward strand.
TTTTGTTTGTTTGTATCTTTCTGTAATAAATCGTTTATGGTATACGAAACGTTCTGACATTGCGTAAATCCCAATACCGGTTAGTATATGTGATACACCAGATTAACTAAACCACACTAATCAAGAAGAAACAGGTAAGAAGAGGATTTGTGGATACACTAGATTTATTTATTTATTTATACCACACGAGTTGGTGGTGTTCCCTATTATCACCAATGCAAATCATGTTGCGTTCTCGCACCTGCCATTGATCATTGAATTTTGACAACAGCCGATGCCTTTCTCTGGAATTTAAGTAAGAATAAGTGTCTTAACAATTCCGGCATGGGGTTTCGATGCATATCTCCTTGCTTGTTCATTCTATTTTCCTTGACCCTCCACAACCATTTTGTGTGGGATCAACTGAAGCTGGTACCCTCATATGTATATCCTTTTTTTTTTTATAGCGAGTTACTATGTTTTGGGTGATGAGGTATGTTATTATTGTTTTCTGATTTCTCAGTTCGTTTCTTTCTTCCTTTCCAGGCCTATGGACAGACATTTATTCAAAATGATCACTTCCTGTCAATAGTAGGAGCCTTTGCATCTGTTTCCAACGGTATTGGTCGTGTCATGTGGGGTCTGTTAGCTGACCACACCTCTTTTCAAGTAATTTGTTTTCTATTTTTTTTTTTAAATCTTTTCTCTATTTAATTGAACTTAATGTCCAATTGGCTTTTTAACTGGATTAAGTAATCAAAACCATTATACAGACAAGAGAATTAAACAAAGCAAAAAATAGACATGACGATGATTAAGATAGTGTAGGTTTTCATCTTTTAAATTAAAAAAGCTGCTCTAATCACATACGGAAAAAGAAAAATAATTACAGTTAAAAATAAAAAGAAAGAAATATTTTGGAGGGAAGCAGGAACAGAGAACATTCTTTTGTACGTGATGTCAATTAGTCGAAATAATGGAAAAGGGAATGCTATTGTTCTGTAAGAAATATGCGTAAAAAATAGGACAAAAGTAAACGATATAAGCAATTATTATTATAAAATAGAAGAGAAAGGTGTCTGACAGGAACAAACAAGTCAAAGATTAGAATATTTTAAAGGGTCTTTTTTAATAAGAGGAAGAATAAAACAGGCAATAAAACCTCTGATTGTCTTATCTTTAACTTTCGAAAAAGAATCAATGCCGTAAATTAGATTACGTCCCTTATATCATAAATATCGAATTAGTAAAACAGAGGATCAACTTTGATCTCATTTCATTAAAGATAGATCCTCTCTTATATAAATATGTGTATGCATCTTAACACATTCCAGTGTTTTTAGAAAAATAACTTCAAAAAGTTAATTAGAAATTTACAAAAACCGAATTTCAAATAAAAATGTAATTTCTTTTTTTCTTATTTTTTACATTTTAACCCCAAACAAGGCACGTTGCCACTTTGATGTAGGGGGCTACTATCAGGGACCTAAGTTGCAGGGGTACTATGTAGGGAGTTTAGCAACAAGATATCTGTTCACATTACACTTGAACTTCTGTATGTCAGTACAGTTGGGGAAGCAGGAAACCGGAAGAGAATTCCAAAGTTCTGGGGAAGAAGCTGTTAGAGTAAAAGGCTTTCTTACATCTAGGGATCTCAACTGTGTAGGGGTGAGACTTCGCTGCTTGTCGGGTTTGTTGGGGGTATTTTCGTCGAGGGGTTACAAGGGCTTGTAGTTCGTCAGAGCGTCCACCATTAAAATACTTGTAAAACATGCAGAGGGATCCAATATTTTTTCGGTGGGACAGGAGCTGAAGTTTAGATGACAGTTCAGGACCTATTAGGTTGGCGACTTTCTTTTGGATCCTGTCCAGGAGCAAGAGACTAATAACAGATGCACCAACCAAAATGTGACAGCAGTACTTCATACATGGGCGAATGATGGCTTTGTAGAGGTACAGGATTCTTTCAGACGTAAGTAGCACGACAGAGAGCCCACCTTTTTTGCAGCAGCCTTAGCAATTATCTCGATGTATCTATTCCAACTCATATTTCCTGTGAACGTTAAGCCAAAGAGTTTGTACGAAGTGCTCTCAGGTAAAGTATCTCTAGCCAAAGCTATTGGTGGTTGGTAAGGTTTCATGTAATTATTAAAGAAAACAAGCGTTGTCTTGGCAGCATCGAACGTTAGCATCCATTTTGACCCCATTCCACTTCAGACTGAAAGTTCCTCTAAGGTTTCAGCCATTTCTTTAGATATGTGCTCATTAGTTTCCCCCACGTGCCTGCTATAGAGCATGCATTGTCGGCAAATATACCCATCTCAGAGACAATTTTATCAGGTAAGTCATTTATGAATATCAGAAATAACAGAGGTCCAAGGATCAATCCCTGAGGCACACCCGCATTTATATAAAAATTTTTGGATGTACAAGCATTGAGGACAACCTGGATTCTTCTCTCATTCAAAAAGGATCTAATTATGCTAAGCATTCGTTCATTAATACCATCGGGTTTTATTTTCATCAAAAGCCTTAGATATATCTAGGGTTACTGCCCTCCTCTCCCTTGCCTTATCCAGTGCTTGGTATAAACGTTCAGAGATTACAGTTAAAATATCTGCAGTAGAACGGACTTGCCTAAATCCATATTGGTGGTCTGACAGAAGTTTAGCAGCTGTAAGGTGGTGGACTAGAGCTTGATTAATTATGGACTCAAATATTTTGGCGAAAAGAGGGAGGAGGCTAATTGGGCGATAATCTAATGGGTCGGTTCTTTCGTCAGAGCTTTTGTAAACTGGTACTATAGAAGCAGTTTTCCAGCAGCCAGGAAAGCTAGATTCATTAAGGCATTTGTTAAAGAGTTTAACGAGAACAGGGGCGACCTCAACGGGGTATTCTCTTAATAGCACAGCCGGGATTAGATCAGATCCACATGCTTTTGAGGTATCTATATTAACTAGCAAACTACATTCATTTCACTTAGATGGGAAACATACTGGTGATTATTTTTACATGAAAACTAATACCTAACTGCATTTCGAAACACACCCTAACCCTTATGCAATAATTTTCCAATTAGTCACTAATCCAAAACCATATTTTTTTGTTCCTAGTAGAAATTAATTTCAAATCTACAACCCATACTCATACATAACTCCTTGCAAAACGTAACCACATCTTCCAATCTAAAACCTATTCTGAGGAGTGCAACTTCAAAGCAGATACTAATTATTTGATACTAAATCTATTAATCCTAACTATCCACGTGGGGGCATAGAAATACTTGGCCTTGAAACTAGGTGCGGGGAAAATCCTCTCGGTGCTGATGGACCCGTAGATCTGATCAGGTCATCCATCTAGGAGAAGCAAAACTCTGATTTTAAACCTGTGCCACTGACCTCATACGTCTTGGCACAAAACAGGGGAAGGAGGCCTCCTCAGTCCTGGACGACAACCTCCCTAGAATTGGTAACTTGATCAAATCACCAGTTTGCAAACCTAAACTGCTTAAGGAGTAGATAGGTTCTGCCTATAGCCTGGTTTCCATACTCCTTCTTTGCCTATTAAACAGGAGCAGAGGTGCGGCTGCAGGGATTCATTAGAGACGCCCAGTGCTTTGCTTCATTCCCTTCCACTACACCTGGGCATCTTGGGAGTGCTTGTTTACCATACATGCTAGCATGATTGGACTGGGCCACTCTTGTCAGACAGGGTTGAGGGTACCGATTTGACAGTTGCTGGTTGCTGTTTCCGACTGACAGTACAGGAGTCCTAACTCTTTGGTAGCACTTAGAGCGGCTGCTCTATCATCAGTTGTATAATATCGGGATGTTTGTAGTACCATGACACGCATGAAAAGGGACCCTGCACTCATCTCTAGTGGGCATTCCCGAGGCCACATTCCTGTAGATGAGGAGCAGGCTGATGGTCTACTCATGTTGCATGATAGTGGCTATGCACATTCGTTTTGCCTCGCACCTCAATCTAGATCTGAAACTATGAAATAAAATGAAATGACAGATCAATCCAAAAAATCGTTCAAACCAGACACACACTCAAACAACCTGCCTCCTTCCTTGAGTCTTGCATTTACAAATATCTGAGAACTTAGAACTAACTTAGATGATGTAGAATCATTTCTCCTCGCAAACTCCCCGGATATATTAACACTAAGTGAAACTAACTTACACTCCTCAATCCCATCTAACCACTTTAACATGTCTGGTTATCTTCCATTTTGTCGTAAGAACTTTGACAGGCACATGCACGGAATTGGAGTCTATATTTGTAACACCCTCCTCATGTCTAGGGAATCTAAACTAGAATCAGGTGACCAGCCCTTCATGTGCTTTAAACTAACTTGACAACATAGCGTTAGCTACCTGTGTTTTCTTTATCGCTCTCCATCAACCCAGGACTGAACTATAATCAATCATGTCTCTCACAGCATAGATGTAGCACTCTTCCTCGACACTAGCGCCCAAATACATGTATTTGGTGACTTTAACGCCTGCCACCTAAATAGGCTGGCTTCTCTAACTACACTGACACAGCTTGTAGCATCATCCATAACTTTGCTAAATCCCATTCCGTGACACAGACAGTCATATTTCCGACCCATCTCCCAGATCGTCACTAGCAAGCCTCACTTCTAGATCTATTTCTGACAACTGTTCCTGATGATTGTGTAACAAATGCTCATTGCCCACTCGGGAATGCTGATCACGCTGTGATAATTACTCTAAACTCTCGACCCCAAGTTGAAGAGCCATTGCTCAAAACGACATGCATACCATAGATTATCCAGCATAAGTCCTGTACAAACAGACAAACGTATATAGAAGTTATGAATAATTACAAGAAAGAAGTAGCAACAGTTGAGAGTAAATATATTGAAACCATCAGGAAACGCATTGAAGCACAAAAATTAGGAATTCGTGATTTTTGGAAAATCTACAATAGTGTAGTAAATAATGGGCAATCAACAATACCTCTACTATCCAACAATCATGAGATTGTTTGCACAGCAATTGAGAAAGCTAACATGCTTGCCCGTCAGTTTGCTTCAAACTCTATCTTGAAGCCAGCAAGCCATTCCCTCCCTGATTTTCCTCTGCAGACAGAAACCACGCTAGATGATCTGAAGATCACGTCTCCCCAAGTACATGATATTATAAAAAATGCCTTTATTCTAATTTAAAATTCAAATATTTTATCCGATCATAAAAATGTATGATAAGTACAATTTGTTTAATATTACGTTAAAATGATGCAATGGAGATCCCTCAAATTTAATACCACACCGCTCATGTAAATAAAAAAGTTGTTTTTTTCTAAGCCAAATGTCACAGTAAATCTCTTTGTCATATTTTGAAAAAAAAAAAAAATTTAATGTCGATGAATCTTAATTTATAAATGATTTATAAAGTATTTGATTATAGATGCTTTCCGAAAACAAAGATCACGGAAGCTATTTCACTCATTTCTCTGCCTCCTCCTACTCCTCCTCCAAAATGTGTATGGCAAAATTACGCAAAATTTTGTTCATTTTATTTACGTAATTAAACAATCAATTAGCAATTGTTTGATAATGTTTTTATCAAGAGCCTCAAATAAGGAAGGTACTGAAAATATACCTTAAAATAATCCCAGCCTATAGTCACAATCTATAGTCGACTCACTTTTCCTTGGCTACAGCAAGAAGATGTACGGGAAGGCGTTACTTCTTTCCTTGGATCACTCCACTTATCATTGGTACTCACATTATAATGTTTAGCGTTTAGCAAGGAAGCATCAAATTCACTTTTTTTCTAGCTTTTGGTATGACTCGGCCGAAGTTGGTTGGTTGGTTGGTTGTTTTGTTTTACGGCATATCAACCCTTTTCAGGTTATTTAATGCCGAATCTGGTGATTTCGAAGAACGATTTTTTAATATAGTATATTTGTTTTTTTAAGTCGTATTCTATTTAACCCATAGTTGGGACCCTAACAGGTACTACCACTCCGGGTCAGAGTGGACCTGGGAGCAATGACAATTAAAGGGTGGCTCCACACTCATTAAGGCCTGCAAGCTGGGGCCTCACCATCGGATATAGTTTAAGGTCATATCCAGGACCACTCGGTCGAAGTACAATCCGAATATTTTAATCACCGTGGTAAATGGCCTGTCTTCTGTGAATTATATACAGTTGTTTGCTTTGTTAAATTTTAAGATTTATACATTTTGCAGGGTGTTTAACGCCGAATCTAATCATTTTTGTTATTTATTTAATTTTTTTTAGGGAGGGGGTCAAATGCTTTATATACTAAAACAGTTATTAGTGATGTAAATTAATGTGCATCATGGCACGGTTGAAGTTTCATGTCAGACACAGGAGAAATTCTATTGAATTCATAGATAACATCCTAACAGGTAGCATCATTCCTAGTCAGAGTGAATGAGTAATGGCAACCACCAGGTGAATTTAATCTCCCAAAAGCTGAGGAAAAAAAGTTGAAAATGAGATATAGTATAATTACACACTAATGACAGATTGTATGTAAACAGTGGATAGGACCTTGACAGGTATTGGCACTTACGATTGGAATGGATCTTGGAATGATGACAACTTGAGAGTGACTCTACACTAACCAATTCACCCTAATTGAATGCGTACTATCGGATGTAGCTTTACGCCATATCCATGAGAAACTCTAATTTGCACATAATAAATAGAACAGTTGCTATCATTTCTAGGCAGAATGGACCTGGGAGTACTAATCCCTAATAAATTAATTCCACAAGCTCATGATTTCCCGTGCTAAGGAGCACAACTTAATGCACTTTAATGTGTGAGCTATGACACATTCTAATGGATCCATAGAGGGCAGGTTTTATTATCCAGAGCCAGAAGGAACCTACGAGTAATGATAACTAAGAGGTTATTTCACGGTCCCAAAATTTCCAAATTGCAGCTTTACAATCGAATTTACTGTTATTTTAAAAACGCTCCTTAATCTTAATGTCTTTGCCCATAATTCCTAACGCGCATAAGATAGTTGATATGGCGTAAAATCAAGAAAGCAAACCCAACACTGCTACACATTTTCATTTGTTAATCTCTTTTTTTCTTTCAGATCGCTCAAATGTGTATAACGACGAGCATCACCTGTTTGTTCAGTTTGTTCAATATTAGCGAATTAGGCGGCAGAGCTGTCTTCTTCGTTTTCGTGTGTCTTATATTTCTCTCCTTTTCCGGAATCTTCTCCACCTTCCCATCAGTAGCGATGAAATATTTTGGATCCACTCATTATGCAGCAAACTTTGGATTACTCTGTACAGCTCTAGTAAGTACTCGATTCTCTCTCTCTCTCTCTCTCTCTCTCTCTCTCTCTCTCTCTCTCTCTCTCTCTCTTTCTCCCTTTCCCTTTTGAATACGTGATGAAACTAATTTATACTACTGAGCCGTAAAACAGTAAGTATCAACAAGATGCCAGAAAAACGAAACAAAGGAAAGTTACAGTACGTAATAAGCTACATAACAAACAAAAATAAATAAATATTACGTCAAGGGGGTGAATTCCATATAGAAACGTTGATTTAATTTGAATAAAAAAAATACGCATCAAGTGCGCTTGAAAGCCAAATCACAACGTAATATTAGGAAAATAGGTTGTGATTTGGCCTTCAAGCGCACTTGATGCGAATTTTTTTTATTCAAATTAAATCAACGTTTCTGTATCTTGATGTTATTCTCGCGTTGTCTATGCACTGTTCCAACATTTCAAAATACAACCGCTGAGATACAACGCGCGGCTCTTTACAAACAGACTTCCTTTCTCCAACTTTACAACATGGCAAGAAAGAAGAAAAGAAAAAAAGAAGAAAACAGCATTCTGAGGATGGAGTTTAGCTCCGAAATATAGTTATGTTATAAATTTCAAACAAGTAAAATATTGGTTTATTTTCCTAATATTACGTTGTGGTTTGGCTTTCTAGCACACTTGATGCGTATTTTATTTTATTAAATATTACTTTGAGAGCATACGTATATGTCACAATTGCTGGTCTAGTATTTTAGACCGAGCCAGTGTTCAGGGAAGATGGAGGAGCGTACAAGAGTATAGGTCATTAAGAATTTCGTAGTTAACAAACGCCTTATTAAAAAATCTACGTAGTGATACTTCTTTTGGAAAACGATTTCGTTTATTTTATTCTTTATCAACTGTATTTTATACCTATTAAATTAATAGCATTGAATTTGAATTCAACGAACAAAAGCGCGTAATTGTCTAAATGGATACTCATATAGACTATGGAATTGGCTATGTCGAATTGTCCTATCCATGTGCGGCATTCCCCTTGGGTAAGTCGAGCCGGCATACTTCGAAAGGGGAAATATCTAGGAAATATTCAATTTACAAAAGAACTTTTGGCCTTTTGGTCAATATCAAAGTGTAGTATCTGTTCCAACAGATACTGCAAGCAAAGACCATATGTGGAGGAAACCCCACATATAAGACCTTGGTCAATGTAGGGGACACCCTTCATACCAATTGTCATTATCCAGCTCCCCTACTCCCCGGAGAGTTGGTCCCCATTTCCCCTTCACTCCTCACTTTAAAAATCGGCCTTGTGCCTAATTTGCTCGGTGGGGGAGCAAATAAATACCATCTGTTCTTCAGATGCTGCACTTCCATTTTTTGTTCTCTTTCTGTGGAGGAGAAATCCTTCACGACTGAGACAATTTTTATTTTTGTACCTTTTCTCCACGTTAAAAAACGACCCTGGTGTCTAACTCTGTCCCGTGGGGAGGCATAGTAAATAGGTACAAATGTTCATCAATTGCATGTATATCTCGGTCAAGGCACAACGTTTGACAACGTTTATTTTGCAGGTAGATATCATCATACACCTTCATATAACGCTTGGTTTTCTCAAATGGTTACCTATCTGGTACTGACCAGATTCAATGTCGCTTAACTCATGTGAGCTAATGAAAGCTAGTATATCAATGTGATTAGGCCGTACACACAAGTCGAAGAAAAATCATATCGAATTTATTGTGGTTATTTACGCACAGCGTAACTATGCGTAAAATAGCAACTTGTCTTTAATTTATAGAAAGCAATGTATTATTTACAATAAACTTGTATTTAAGCATTATTTAACCCGAATATAAATTAATGTGGCGTAAAACAGATAAACCAAAACTTTGTTTATATTTTCGCTAATGTTGGTGTTCCATTGTTGAAAATTACGTAATGTTAATTGTAATTACATTTCACTTATATAATCTATCTATCTATATGTCTATAAAAGTGAACGTGTCTGGTGTCTGTGTGTGTGTCTGTGTGTCTGTGTGTGTGTATGTGTACATTTCCCTACGCAATAATTCTGTCAATTTTTAGTCTACAGACTCGAAATTTGATATACAGGGTACTGAGATTTGGGAAAATCTGTTTGATCGGTTTTCAGCCAAAACTTTAGCTGTTAAGGGGTCAAAGTTCAAGGATTTGACTTTTGAGAACTCTACCAAACTACTCTGCCAATTTTGGGTCTAAACGCTTGAAATTTTATATATAGATTCCTTGGACATGGATCTAACTAAATAACTTGATTTAAGCGCAAAACAATAAATGTTAAGGGGTCATAATAAGAGTCAAAGTTTTAAAAAATTGACCCCCTTCGGTCTTTAACAAATTACTCAGACAATTTCTGGTCTAAACATTTGAAATTTTACTTAAAAGGGTATTCAGAGGTAGGGCAAGCTTTTTCATCGGTTTGGGTCGAAAATTTGAGCTACCAATATATAAATGTATGTATATATGTTTGTATGTCTGCCTAAAACATTCGACAGAGGGGACAAGATCAGTATCGTTTTGCAGTTCGAACTTTCAGACGACAAATATCGAAAGATTTGCTAAGAACATTAATTTCTTCACCCTCAATTGGGCACTTTTCTACAGGGAGGGGTCGCTTTTTTCGCCAATATTGTCGAATGTCATCCACTGTTTTCGATTGTCTAGCCATAATTTAAACCTACGGTTTGGCGGTGGTCGTAACAGCAAAGACGTCACGTTTTTCCCCCATTCTTTCTTCCTTCCTGGTACGGATTCGAGCTTGCCTTCCTACAACTACTTTTTTTTTTTTTTTTTTTTTTGCTCAACATCCACCTCTAAACACCCAGGAAACGCCGGGCTGAAATACTAGTCTATATATCTATAAAAGTGAACGTCTCTGTGTATTTGTGTATCTGTGTGTCTGTGTGTGTCTGTGTATATTTCCCTACGCAATAACTCTGTCAATTTTTAGTCTACTGACTCGAAATTTGATATACAGGTTACTGAAATTTGGGAAAATCGATATGATTGGTTTTTGGCCAGAAATTTGGCGATTAACGGGTCAAAGTTTAACGATTTACCTTTGAGAACTCTACCAAACTCCTCCGACAATTTTGGGTCTACGCATTTGGAATTTTAGATATAGGTTCCTTGGACATGGATCTAATTTAATAACTTGATTTGAGCCCAAAACAATAAATTTTAAGGGGTCATAATTGGGATCAAAGTTTAAAAAAATTGACGTCTGCGGTCTCTTCCAAATTACTCAGACAATTTCTGGTCTAAATATTTGAAATTTTACATAAAAGATATTCAGATGTAGGGCAAGCTTTTTCATCAGTTTGGATCGTGAAATATCGCTACCAATAATTCATACTTTCAACATTTCTGTAGTAATAAATTCCAAATAAAAATCAATTAAGATGTTTGGTAATCAAAGATATCTTTTTGAAAGCCATCAAATTACATGTGTGCGGGGGAAACAACACATGAAGCATTTCTTTGTGATGCTACTCTGTATTCATGGAAACTTGTGCACTTTATGCACCGCTCTAAAACTCGTTCTCTACTGATCAAAGTTATGACAACAGAACCATTGCCAGCACCATCAACGGCGGTTCAACATTTAAGAGCACAGCTCAACGAAATTTCCAGCAGCATTAAGAATTGATTATATAATGTTAAATTGAATTAGAAAAAATTTAATGCTGCAATATTTTAAGTTATAAATTTATATTTTTTACTAGAATATCTTTCATTTTCTTTTCCAGTTTTAACAATTAGTTCTTTACTTTTCCATGTTTAAGTTTAACCATATTACTTTTCATGCTCGCATTTTTCTATTGTAATCCACGATTTTTCCAGGCTTCTAGTAAATTCACTTCTTTTATTTAATTTCAGTCTTATTTTTTTTTTTGCCCTCCTAAACATAACATGCACATATGTAATAACAATGTACGGCACTCGTCTGCTTTCAATAAAGTCCCCCAATTATTTTTGCGAGACCGATGAATTTGTAGCAACAGTAGTCGTTACAGCGACGTGGTTGCTATGCAAACCAGTCATAAAAACGTCGCTCACTTCCTTACGAATTTGTACGATTTTGAACACCATTAAATTGATCATAACTTTTGCTTTACTAAACAAAAATTGAAAATTTTTTCACAATATAGCTGAGAAAGTGATCTATAAACTAATAATTGTTTGAAATTTGGTCGAAAAATGAGTGAGCGGTGAAGCTTTAAAGCAGTTCTAAAAAACTGCCACTTTGTTTGAATGAAATATGTATTTGTATGTATGTATACATGTATTTTTATACATACAGCGTGAAACGATAAGTTTCTCGTCCTAAAGAAAATAATACTAAAGCTTTATTTTAAAACTTTTATTGAAAAATCAATTCAGGTAACTTGATGATGTAGTAGAGGTGATACTTACGCAATTGAAAATCATTCAAGCGAGATATCTTTTGATCGCTAATTATTTATTGTTTTAACTTTAAAACCAAAGTGTAAACATGAATGTTGAAAACATGAATGTAGAAATTAAAATCGGTTTTGATGGATTCTTTTGAAATTTATAAAGTTACACTCCTTTTATTTTTAATTACGTAAGCGGCCAATGTGTTGATCGGTTTTAGTTTCAATTTCAATCAGCCTGTTACAAATCAGCTTTTAATGTTAAATATGGGGTCGTTGGCTGTGGAGAAGTTTGAAGAGTAAAACATAAGAAGAGTATAAAGTAGTGACATCGAACTTTTTATTGGCTGCGGCAACGCCTAATTTCTCAAACCTTTTTCTTTGGCATGTTAATTCGAATGAAAAAAGTTTCTTTTTTTACTTTAAATCGTAATAGCATAATTTAAAATAAAATTGTTCAGGTTTATGATACTGGTCGATATCGTTTAAGAAATAATTCGAACATTACAAAAGTTTACACTTGTTATTTTATGTACATTTAATTTTGTACGGTATAATCACGTTAGATCACCGAAGTTAAGCAAGTTGAGGTTTGTACTAAAATGGGTGACGAACTTGGAATTCCAGGTGTTGTTTGTGCTCCCCACTTATCTTGGCATTATTTCTAGTCGTCCTGGATTTCTCCTTGCCACTGAACTCAAGCAGTGTCCATCCAGGAGAGGTGTGGTTGGAGATTGTGCAACCTTTGTTTCAGAATTTCACGCGTAGCTACCCTTACACGAGGTATCCATCGTCTTTCGAGACTGAACGGAGGTTTCCTTCCACTAATTTTGAATGAGTTGTAGAAAAAGATTTAATATTTATTTTCATGTTTATTTGTTTTAATTTTCCGCCTTTTTGTTACATTCTTGAGGTTAGGCGTCACACGAACGACTTCAACTTTTTCTCTTTGTTTTCACTTCGGCTTGTGCTGCCCACCACCGTTAGATCGTCATCAACTGATCCTCTCCATGAGGCATAACACGTGATTTTGTTCCATCTACTTCAATGTGGGGCACACCTTGGAGTATTTCGGATGAGTCGTCGCGGGGAATGTGGCTATACCAGACGTACTTTCTCATGAAGGTCGATAGAGTAAGACCAGCAATTTTCTTCGTCCGATGCGCTGCAGTCAGGATTGTATTATTCTGACGTTTTATCACTGACCATATTTCGCAGCTATACAAGAGTATAGATCCGACATATTTGTTGCATGCTGCTACTCTTGAATCCGATGGGATCTTTGCATTTTGCAAAATAGTTGACTGTTGTCTAAAGACGCTCCATGTGGCAAACATGCAATGTCATATAGCTGCACTAGTGCTAGAAACAATGGACAAGTGAATTTATTCTCTCTTTTGACATCTACAACAGCTTCTCTTTCCATGGGAGGCAGATTTTGATGCACTGGAAATTTAATTAGCTGCATCTGCTACATGTAGCATCGACAGGTTGGTGCAGCTTTTGCGGCACCATTAATTCCATGTTCTGCATTTGATAGTGTTCGAAACAGTTCCATGCTTATAAACGTTGCGTGGGTACTTGCCTTGTTCAACAGATATCATCTCTTTAGCGGTAGATATGTTTCGGTTTTGTCATATTAACTTTGAAGCTGCCCTTTTCAAGCCCCAATTTCTAATGCTGTACTTATTATACTGATAATAATATCATCCACATACAAAAACACCATTTCTGCGTGAGTTTTTTTTTTTTTTTAAGATAATTTCATTCAATGGGTTGCAGCTGATTGATTGCGAGATTTGCTTGATTTTATTTAGTATGGGCGGTTTTAGAGAAGAGTTGTGGATTGTCATAGTTTTATCCCTATTTGCCTACTTCCCCACGGGTGTGGAGTTAGACACCAATTCAGTTTTAAGATGACGAACTAGCTCCTCAAATATAGAAACTCCGGATAAAAATACATGTATACTGGCATCGGCACAACTGATGGATAAGGAGGCCTCACAATACCCCCAATTCTTCGAAGGATGACCTTTTAGCGCCATACTTTGATCTTAATTTATAATCCAACCGAAAATAATACCCTAGAGTGAGGGAGAGTATGTGTCCTAGATTTTGGTTTCTGTCCTAGGAATTTATGATAACATCCTTTAAAATAAAATAGTGAAAGAACTAGTTTTATAAACTCTTTTTTTCTTTGTAATTTAACTAATCGCTCAGTTAGAATCATCTGTGTCACACTAGTAAACTCTAAACGATTTCATTCATTTTCATTTTTTTTTTCGGTTTCTTTTTTGCAGGCGGCTTCAAATATATCAGCATCATTTTTATCACAATCACTTTACAAACATATTGGCTATCACGGACTTTTTTTTATTGCTGCTGGACTTAGCTTTATTGGTAAGACACTTTTACTTATATTTATATTACTATATTATAAAATGAATTTTCTTCTCTTTGCTTCTGCTCTATGCATTCCACAAGTCAAATTACGGCATCATTCTCCACACTAGGAGTGACGGCAACCTATTCAGCCTCGCCCATCTCAGAGCGAAGACGAGGCTGCACAAAGTGCTCATTAGAGAGATGCTCTTCACAGATGATGCAGCTCTCGCTGCTCATTCCGAGGAAAGTCTTCGACAACTCATCTCCCGCTTTGCGAGCGCATGCACAGAGTTCTCCCTCACCATCAGTTTGAAGAAAACCAACATCATGAGCCAAGATATCAACACCACCCCTAAAATCACGATTGGCGACGACACCATGGAGATGGTAGACAAGTTCACATACCTCGGCTCCACCATCATCAGCAACTTCTCTGGACACAACTCAACATAAGGACAGGCAAAGCAGCCAATGTCATAGCCCGTCTAGACAAGAGAGTGTGGAACAACACCTTACTGACACTAACCACAAAGATGAGAGTATACCAAGTCTGCATGCTGGGTACTTTTCTTTATGGTAGTGAGTCCTGGACTTTGTACTCACACCAAGAATGAGAACTGAATGCTTTCCACATGCGCAACCTCAGACCTCTTTTAGGCATCCCCTGGCAGGATCGAGTCACAAATATAGTTGTCTTGTCCCAAGCATGTTTGCCATTTTAACTCAGATAAGCTTGCGTTAGCTCGGTCATGTGTGCAGGATGTAAGTTAGTCGCATCCCAAAGAACATCCTGTATGGCGAGCTAGTCTCTGGAACATGATCAATCATATGGCCAAGTGTGCGCTACAAGGACACCTGCAATAGAGACCTGAAGACTTGTAGCATTCAGCCACAAGATCTCGAGTCA
This sequence comes from Euprymna scolopes, assembly GCF_053919585.1. Lineage (NCBI taxonomy): Eukaryota > Metazoa > Mollusca > Cephalopoda > Sepiida > Sepiolidae > Euprymna > Euprymna scolopes. The sequence goes on from NC_136488.1 coordinate 115,634,830, forward strand.
GTCATCCGATCGCACAGTCTGGCGAGCAAAGGTCAAGGACGGCATCAAATTAGCAGAAAATAAGAGAGAAAGATAATGTGCAGAAAAGAGAACTTAAAGGCGAGAGAAGATACAGTCCACCCTTGCCGTCCCCACCATCCCTACCATTGGCTATAACTGCAGCAGCTGCCAACGTAGCTGCAAATACGAAACTGGACTATTTAGCCACAGCAGACGCTATAGTAAACCAAACTAGATTCAAAATGCTATTGCCTCAAGAGACAGAAGGTTACCGTCGGGAAAATTGAATCTCGAGTGAATCAAGTTTTTAGACATTACACACAAACCTTTAATTTCACACACTAAAGCAATATTCCATACAACTGTTGTATTCTCACTAAATCGTCGCACACACATATGTTATGAGACAGTTTATCTAAGTGTTGCAATCTATTTATGTTCCGTGATCGTCTAAGTGTGTGTTCTTAACATTTTTTTAGTGTGTGTTCTTAACATTTTTTTAGTGTGTGTTCTTAACATTTTTTTAGTGTATGTGTGCTAACATATAATACGAATACATAAATGACGACATACCTGTTTCTGCTGCTGCCTTTTGGGAGGGTTCTTCGATCATCTTGAAGGAGTTGATTCTCTTGACAAGAAGACGCGTGCAAGATACTCAAAACGATGGTTCGGTTTTTATATTTCTTTATTCATTCCCAAGCATGACGCCCACCAAAAAAGTGATCGATGATCTTTGCATGGGTGGTTAACTCTAGTCTCCATTCCGAGACACGACTGCTCCCTCTCCAGTGATACCTATCGATTCAATATCGAAACTATTCATATGTTTTTTTATTTTGGAGTTTTTTATATGGGATGAGCTAATTGTGCCTATGTTATATGTGTTATGGGTGGCACTGCCGATGCCTGAGATGATAGGGCGGATTGGCGTGTAATTTTTATGGGTAGAGCATATAAAGTGGGGATTTTGAGATGATATTCGATATATGTTGACCAGAGTTTATTATTATTTATTAGTTTCTTGTACGTTTTGTAAATATATCTTTTTTTGTATTATATCATATTTTTTTTTCATATATGTCTTGCAGAATCTTGTAGAACTTAAAATATTTTATCTTTGTATTCAGACATTTCCATTATTACAACACCATCACCCTTATCTGCAGGTGATATGATGATGTTATGGTCATAAGTTTATTAGCGCATTGATATATCCTTTTTGTAAGACGGTGTCCACAGTTTGGGTGGTAATCGTTGATATGATACTCTGAATGAAGCATTTCATAAAATCGGTGTCTTCGTGTTTGTAATTTCGGCTGACCATGTCAGTTGCTCTTTTGAGCCGCGAATTTTAATCTAAAACTGATAGTGTTCGATAGTGGTCGGTTTGAGATCATCTGGATGAGTTCAGGTTGTCCCTTGGAACGCCATTTGCTGTTGGCAATAAGGTTTGATATTTTATTGTTAAGGATTTTAGTATGTGTAGAATTGAAAGATTTCATTTGTTGTTTGATTTTAGAGATAGTGTTTTTGATAGAGAGTGGTTTGTGTATAAATCATCTGCCAGAGATTTTGCGATGGTGGGATATAATACACAAAGAAATCTCTTATATATATATATATATATTTGTAATATCATCAAATTCTTTATCATTATCATTATTATTGTTGTGTTATTATTAATATTATTATGAATGATGTATTATTATGGTGATATCACTAATATCACTATCATCATTTGAATAATTATTTTAAATATAATCATTGTTTTACTTTTCTTCTTTAATTTCAGGTTTTATTCTAGCATTCTTATTCCGTGAGCCGACACATACCTCCTGAAAGATGTTTATCCATAAGGATTTTTATTGCAACAAAAATAAACAAACACACAAATATTTATGTGATTAATAGTTGTCTTTCACATCTATTTTTATCCGAGTATATACAAAATATATAAATTACTATATATAGGAAGAAATTACTTGAGGTTTCCAATATTTTTATGGTTGGTGACATGCTGAAATTTGAAAAGAAAGTTTGAAAAGTTTTAAAGTAATATAGCGGAATTCTATGGCCGACTTGTTTATGAAGAAACCTAAATGTTTTTCCATTAATTTAATTTCGCATGTCATTTTTTAATCTAAATTTTCCAATTTTTTTTATTTTAGGCTATTGTAGTAGTAATAAATATTCGATTACCAGTAAGTACAACTTATAACACAATATGCAATTATCAAACCTATTTTGACACAAGAAATACACAGACGTGTGAATTTCTCTGATACTTTGATTAATATAAAAGTAAAAAATCTTTTTTTAATGCTTCATGTAAATATAATTATGATGAAAAGCTAAAATCTATCTAATAATGAGGAATTTAACACGTGATTAATCTTATAGCGATAATCATTTCCGACTTTACTAATTTTGAAATTAATTATTTTCAAATGAAATTATGTCGGTCTGTCAACTAAATAAGTACAATTTTTAATAAATATATTTTTAAAAAATCACATTGGTTTCATTAAAACATTTTATAATAAATATTATAAAGTGTATTGGATTAATGTGCAGGATATCACGGTTTCAGGGCATTTAAGGACGAGCCGCATTTGAGAGAAACACCATAAATAAAACTATTTAATAAAATCATAGTGTTTTGTTTTTGTTTCATGGCAGTGTGATTGTAAAGAATTATTCTTCCACAAAATCTAAAATGATCTGACTGAAAAACGAGCGATTTCATTGTACAAGCGCCAAAGTATTTTTTGCTATTGCTTCTTTGATGATGAATAAAGCTCACATGAAGCCGAATTTAATTATACATGTTGTGACGTGCATATAGCATAAAAATATAAATACATATACTTATTTATTTAAACAAGGGTTGTTGAAAGAAACGACCGCCTCATATCTGTTGCATTTTTTATAATTATTTCAAGGAACCAGCCATTTTTATCAATGCTTGAAATAAAGAGATTCTGGACCATGCAGTAGCTTCTGGCAGGGCCTTTCGATGCCATATTAGTGGGTAATTGTACGGCTTTACCTTTCCATGTGCTACAAACACACACACACACACACACACACACATATATATATATATATATATATATATATATATATATATATATATATATATATATATATATCTTAATTTCTACTTCTCTCTTGCTTTCCATCTCTGCCCTGCTCCAAGCAAGTCTGTCGACCTAGTCTACAAACCACAAAACTCCATCACGAAAAGTTTCAAGAAAAAATACACGATTAAACCCGGATCTCTAACTTCTAACATAAACCCCCGACTACCATGTCTCCTTCTCGAACATCAGGGGTCTACGTTCTAACCTTCCAGAGGTTGAAACCCAATTACATAAGACTAAACAAGACATATTATTTCTAAGCAAAACTGGCATTGGACAGACCATTTCCCTAGATGAGTTCGTAATTAAAGGATAGTCTAATTTAACTTCCAAATCTGACTCCCTAAGATCGCTATGGGCATGGAATATGTGCCTATATTAAAGATGTCTTTCCATGTGGTAGGGGAATCTCCAGAGAAGATCCTAACTTACCCTATATGTGCTTCCGGATTGCACTTGCTCAAACTATAGCATTTCTATTTGCTCTCTATCGCCCCCACAACAGCAGAGTTACTATCTTTAAAAGCATATCTGATAAAATTGACCACATCCTGTCTACTCATCCTTTAGCTAATATTCATGTCTGTGGAGACTTCAATGTTCACAATGTGGAATGACCGATGATGAGGGGCGGTTCTATCATGATTATGACCTCACTCAGATTGTTCATGAACTCACCCATGTGCCCGATACTGACGGCCAGTATGCGAGTCTACTAGACCTTTTTCTCACAACTTGCCCCGAACTGTGTTCAGCTTCCATTCTGTCTCCACTTGAATCTTACGACCACTCTGTTGTATCAGTTAAGATAAAAATTAAATGTAATAAGTCCTCAGATATACCTCTCCATCGTACAGTATATCAATACTCTATAGCTGACTGGGATAGCTTCCGTACATTTATATCAGATCTACCTCTGCCTTCCATGTTTAAAAAGGATGTGTCCTCTATAGTATCAGACCTGCCAGAATGGTTAATTGTAGGTATAGACCGTTTCATACCCTCAAAAAGTTCCAGCAAAAACCTAATAGCCAGCCGTGGTTCTCTCCAGAATGTGCTGCTGCCATTACGCACAGAAATCACCTTTCCCATTGTTTCCAACATAATAGATGAACTGAGACTAAAGCCGCTTTCAGGACTGCCAGTAACTAATGTAAAAAAAGTAATAAAGAACGCAAGAGAGTTGTATGCTCAGTCCGTCAAGTCCAAAGTAGCTGAACAGCAGCTTGGATCCCACCAGTTTTGGCAAATAGCAAACAGAATCCTGAACAGAAGCGTGTGCTCTATCCCAACTATCATCAATGGACCTGAGGTAATCTCGTCAGCATCAGACAAAGCCAAACTCTTTGCCAAGAACTTTGCAGCTAATTCTATCCTTTGCGACCAAGGCCGCCAACCCCCAATATTTCCTCCTGTATCAGAAAACACGCTATGTGATATATAAATATCTGTATGTGATATTTGTAATCAAAAACCTTGATTCCAGTAAAGCAACCGACCCTGACGGTATTCCAATTATAGTACTCAAAAAGCTTCAACCAGAACTAGCGTCCCTACTTACAAAACTGTTTAAACGTTGTCTTAAGGATAATTGCTTCCCATCACCCTGGAAAAGCTCATCAGTATGCCCTGTATTTAAAAATTCGCTCATATCCCTCTTAGTACAGGCCAATAAGTCTCTTGTGCGTCATGAGTAAGTTGATGAAATCTGTGTTAAATAGAGAAGTAATCAACCATCTCAGTAAAAATAACCTTCTTAGTGACACACAATATGGTTTCCGTTCTGCTAGATCTACAGTAGATGTACTTATATTTATATCTCATAGGATTAGCGAATCTCTCAACGGAGGCTACCTTTCAAGGTAATTGCTCTTGACATATCAAAGGCCTTTGATAGAGTATGACATAAGGGTTTTATTGCTCGTTTGTGGGGGAGATTTCCAGAGTTTTTGATATGTGGTGGACATATCGTGCCGAAAATAAGGGTAGTAATTTTGATATCGCCTTGGCAAAAGAAATACCGATATCATATCGAAATTCAAATATCGAGTTCATATATTATGGACCCTAATACGTAATATTAACAAAAAGATACATCATTAAGTATCACTTCAAAGTAGTTAAGGTTAGGGTTTGAAGAGTGTTCAGTTACTCTTTAATTATCATTAGTCTCAGGTCCACTCTGATCATGAGTGATAGTTTCTGTCAGAATTACATTTACGAGTTAAACAGAATTTCTCCTGAGAACGTTGCCTTACAACTCTAAGAAAAGTATTCGTTTTAACCATACCACCAACCCGGAATCTATTTTTAGTTCTTTTTACATTTTGTCTAACCAATTTTCAAACTCTATCAACTATTCAATCTGTCATCCCAACTGTTCGGCTGTAATCTTAACATGCACCCGGTAGTGAGTCCTTAAGTTTTCGAGAGTCATCCCTTGATTCTGAATGGTCGACCACTTTACTTTGGATGGCGATATAGAGACCGGCAAGGATTAAAAAGCTGTGTGATAAATCAGAACCCGAGCAATTTACAATAATGATTAAAGCGTTCGCTAATAAGCCGGGAAATCAGAGGTCTATTCTGGGTCGAGTCATACCAAAAACTTTAAAAAATGCTACTTGATGCCTTAGTATTATAAGATGAAGATCATCACGAGTAAATATGAGAAAGCAGTGTCAACATTTTCTACATATCTCTTTAGAAACTAATGAGAAGAGAGCCCTATGGCCGACCACTTTACTTTGAATGGGGATATAGGGTGGACTACCAAGGGATGGATACTACCAACAATGAATAGGAATTCTGTTGAGTTGTCTCTGATTTGGCACATGGCCTTCACTATTAACATGTGCATTCCGATTCTGGTCCTAACTATCATTTAAATAAAAAAAAACTATCGTTTACAGACGATTTTCGTTAGAAATATATATATTTTAGAAAACAAATGTACGAAACAATCGCTGGCAAAAAATGGACGGTTTCGGCATAAAATGGCTCAAGGACATGTGATATGCCGTAAGACGCAACACTCTTCAAAAATAAATTCCGAGTTCAAATGTCGACCTAAATATTTCATGTACCCAACATGAACGAAAAGATTACTTCGAGTTCAACTCCCTATCTCACATTTTCGACACACTTAACTGCACGTGACTTTATAGTAAATGCTTCTCTTTCGTAAAACAAACGATAAACGCTCCTGTAATGTTTTGACAGCTAAGGGGACGATGGCATCCTTACGTCTGTAAATCTAATCTTGTATTCCGTCGTAGATAACTGTCGATGAGTACTTCTAAGAGACATTAAAATGTTTATTTGGCCTAAATACTTCCACTGGATAATAAATCGAACCTTATCGGGATATTATAGATACACAAATTTGTAGTTTATGTCAGTTTCATGTTAACAAAACCCTCCTATGGTTTTGAAGATAGACTATCTTAACAATATATATTTCGAAAGTACATTACCCAGGGTACATTTCGTTTATGACAAAGGGGAAAACATTATCCCGGAATTTTCGTTCGCGCTTGAAATGAATAGAAACGATTTTATTTTATTTTATGTTTAACATGAAAATTATATATTTGTAAAAAGTAAAGTAGAAATGCTAATACTAATTTCAGTGTGACAATATTATTGAATCAGAAAAGGATCGATATGAAACTTTTTAGCAAGTACATTGAACTTTATTTGATAGCTTAAAGATTTCCAATTTCCAATAGCCACGACTATTAACAAAATTATATATATATATATATATATATATATTTTAATTACATTTTCACCCCAAACAAAGCTCATTGCCACTTTGATGTAGGGGCCTACTATCAGGAGCATAAGCTACAGGGGTACTATGTAGGGAGTTGGGCAGCAAGATGTCAGCTCACGTTACACTTGAACTTCTGCATGTCAGTACAGTTGAGAAAGCAGGGACCCGGAAGGGAATTCTGAAGTCTAGCAGTTCTGGGGAAGAAACTACTGGAGTAGAAAGCTCTCTTACGTCTAGGAATCCCTACTGTGTAGGGGTGGGATTTAGCGGCTTGTCGAGGGGATACAAGTGCTTGCAGTTTGTTGGAGCATTTACCATTAAAATACTTATAGAACAGGCAGAGGGATGCAACATTTCGTCAATGGGACAAAGACTTAGATGACAGTTCAGGATCAGGTTGGCGATTCTCTTTTGAACCTTGTTTAGGAGCGAAAGGCAGATGCACTAGCCCAAATATGACAACAATACTCCATACATGGGCGAATAGTGGCTTTCTAAAGGTACAGAATACTTTCAGGCGTTAGTAGCTTTCTAGCACGGTAAAGAGAGCACACCTTCTTCGCAGCGGTTCTGGCAATGCTCTCAATGTAATTGTTCAAACTCATGTTTCCTGTGAACGTTAGGCTGAGGACTTTAAAAGAGATACTTTCAGATAATGAGTCTTTGGCCATTGCTATTGGTGGTAGAGAAGTTTTTTTTATAATTATTGAAGGAAATAAGTTTAGTCATGGCAGCATTTAATGTGATCATCCATTTTTATCCCCATTCCACTACAGATTGGAAATCACCTTTAGTGGTTCTACTATTTTCTTATATGTGTTCATTTGTTTTTCTGTCATGTCTGTTATAGAGCGTTGTGTCATCAGCATATATACCCATCTCAGAGACAATTTTGTCAGGGAGTTCATTTATGAATATTAGGAATAATAAAGGTCCAAGGATAGACTGCATTTATATCATATTGTTTAGATGTACGACCGTCGAGGGCAACCTGGATTTTTCTCTTATCTAAGAAGGATTTAATTATGTTAAGTATTCATCCAGTATAATCTGATTTTCCTGAGAAGACCTTTGTGGCATGACCGCCTCCGGGAACAGTAGAACTCCCCATTGGGGGAGATTAAGACCCTGAAACACTGAGTAAGGCCGGGCAACTATGCTGGTGTTACTGTTGAATATTATTGGGTGCCCGGGCAGCGGCGCATAACCTGGCTGAAAGGAAGAGTTAAGTTATGAATTTATTGTGTTTTGTAAAACAGACATATTCCTTTTATTGTTGGGGAAAAGTGACAAATTTCGATGACGTTTTGAAATCATCACGAATATGATTTCGGTTCTGGGGCCAGACGAGAAGTCAAGCGGTTGACCTCTCTGTCCGTCGGAACTGAAACCTGCGAACATTCGCAGATTCACCAGCACACACCCATTAGATCAGGAATTCCCTGGAATGACGTGCGGATTGGTGATTAGTCTGGTAAGCGACCTTACCTACCCTATCACCTTCCAGTATAAGCAAATGCTCGTGCCAAAAATCTCAGAGTAGAGATGGAGCGAAGTTTGAGCAAGTCGAAACCAGACCGAGGGATCGTCGCCACACTCCCATCTCTCTGCCACCCCTCACTACCAAGAGACTAAATCTAATTGGGACTTAAAAGTGTTTTGTATGAAATCGAACTGAACAATTGTATATTTGTGAACACACTTTGTAAATTTCACTTGAATTAATTGAGTAGAAAAGAGATATCTGAATTAGTCTTCTTTTGCCTGCAAAAGAAGCTAATTATTTTCAGCAGAAACCGACATATCAACCCGGTAAACGAGGCCTGCAGCGCGGAAAATCCTGTAAGCTCTCGGAGGAAGACGATCACAATTTTTTGTGACTTGAATGGGATCAGCCGTCACACTTCATGCTATACCCGGTCAAAAGCCTTAAATATATCTAGAGCAACCGCTCTACTCTCCTCTGCCTTTTCCGGTGAATGGTATATACGTTCAGAGATTACACTTAGGATACCTGCTGTGGAACGGCCATGCCTAAATCCATATTGTTGGTAAGTCAAAAGTTTAGCATCTGTAAGGTGATGGACTAGAGCTTGCTTAATTATGGACTCCAATATTTTGGCGAAAAGTGGGAGGAGGCTAATGGGGGCGATAATTTGATGGGTCATTTCTTTCGCCAGAATTCTTAAAAACTGGTATCACAGAAGCAGTTTTCCAGCAGGCAGGAAAGCGAGATTCATTAAGGCATTTATTGTAAAGTTGGAAGAGAACTAGAACTACTTCGGCGGAGTATTTTTTTAATAGCACAGCAGGGATGAGATAAGATCCACATGCTTTTGAAGTGTTAAGGTTTTTTTATGATAGCATGCACCTGAGAAGGGGTGATTTTAGATCGTCTAGTGTGGCGTCTGTCTGTAAAGGAAAGTCAGAGAGAGAGTCGTTAGCAGGGTCAAGTGTGAAGTTGGCGACAAACCGACGGGCAAGCATGTTAGCCTTCTCGGTTGCTGAGCAAAACACTTAAAAATTGTTGGATTGTGTGGGAATTGTTGATTGCCCATTATTGTGGAGGAAATGTGGATTGCAAATCATTGTGGAGGAATTATCGATTGCCCATTATTGTGGAGGAATTGTCGATTGCCAATTATTGTGGAGGAATTGTCGATTGCCAATTATTGTGGAGGAATTGTCGATTGCACATTATTGTGGAGGAATTGTCGATTGCCCATTGTTGTGGAGGAATGGTCGACTGCCTATTATTGTGGGGGAATTGTTCATTGACAATTATTGTGGAGTAATTGTCAATTTCCCATTTTTGTGGAGGAATTCTCGATTGCCCATTATTGTAGAGAAATTGTTGATTGCCAATTATTGTGGAGAAATTGCCGATAGCGTATTATTGTGGAAGGATTGTGGATTGCCCATTATTGTTGACGAATTGTCGATTGCAAATTATTGTGGAGGAATTGTCACTTGCCCGTAATTGTGGAACAATTGTCGATTACCCATTATTATGGTTTGCCAATTATTGTAGAGGAATTGTCGATTGCAAATTGTTGAGAAATTCTTAAATTCCTATAATTGTGGAGGAATTGTCGATTGCCTATTATTGTAGGGGAATTGTTAATTGACAATTATTGTGGAGGAATTGTCGATTGCCTATTATTGTGGCGGAATTGTCGATTGACCATTATTGTGGAGGAATTGTCGATTGCCCATAATTGTGGAGGAATTTTCGATTGCGTATTATTATGGAAGAATTGTCGATTGCCCATTATTGTGGAAGAATTGTCGATTGCCGATTATCGTTGAGGAATTGTCGCTTGCCCGTTATTATGGAGGAATTGTCGATTGCCCATTATTATGGAGAAATTGTTGATTGCGAATTATTGAAGAGGAATTGTCGATTGCCAATTATTGTAGAGAAATTCTTAATTTCCTATTATTGTGGAGGAATTGTAAATTGCTATTATTGTGGAGAAATTTTCAATTGCCCATTATTGTGGAGACATTGTCGATTGCCCATTATTGTGCAGGAATTGTCGATGTCACATTATTGTGGAGGAATTGTCGATTGCCTATTATTATGGAGAAATTGTCGATCCCCATTATTGTGGAGGAATTGTCGATTGCCCGTTATTGTGGAGGAATTATCGATTGCCTATTATTGTGGGAGAATTGTTAATTGACAATTATTGTGGAGGAATTGTCGATTGCCCATTATTGTGGAGGAATTTTCGATTGCCAATAATCGTGGAGGAGTTTTCGAATGCCTGTTATTGTGGAGGAATGGTCGATTGTCCATCATTATGGAGAAATTGTGGATTGCCAATTATTGTGGAGGAATTGTCGATTGCCAATTATTGTGGAGAAATTCTTAATTTCCTATTAATCTGGAGGAATTGTAAATTGCTATTATTGTGGAGAAATTTTGATATTTCCCATTATTGTGGAAAAATTGTCGATTGCCCATTATTGTGGAGGAATGACAAATTGCCCATTATTGTTGAGGAAATGTCGATTCCACATTATTGTGGAGGAATTGTCGATTGCTTATTATTGTGGAGGAATAGTTGATTGGCTATTATTGAGGTGGAATTGTCGATTCCATATTAATGTGGAGCAATTGTCGAATACCCACTATGGTGGAGCAATTGTCGAATGCCCATTATTGTGGAGGAGTTGTCGATTGCAAATTATTGTGTAGGAATTGTCGATTGCAAATTATTGTGTAGGAATTGTCGATTGCCCGTTATTGTGAAAGAATTGTCGATTGCCCATTATTGTGGATTAATTGTCGATTGCCGATAATGTGGAGGAATTGTCGATTGCCCATTATTGTGGAGGTATGGTCGATTGTCCATTATTGTGGAGGAGTTTTCGATTTCCTATTATTGTGGAGGAATTGTCGATTGCCTTTATAATCGAAGAATTTTCGATTTACCATTATTGTGGAGGAATTGTCGATTGCCCATTATTGTGGTGGAATTGTCGATAGCCTATTATTGTGGGGGAATTTTTACTTGACCATTATTGTGGAGGAATTCTCGATTCCAATTTTTTGGGGGAAATTGTCGATTCCCAATTATTGTGGAGTAAGTGTCGATTTCACATTATTGTGGAGGAATTGTCGATTGCCCATTATTGTGGAGGAATTGTCGATTGCGTATTATTGTGGAAAAATTGTCGATTTCCAATTTTTGTGAAGGAATTGTCGATTGCCAATTTTCGCAGGGAATTATCGCTTGTCCGTTATTATTTTTATTGTGGAGGAATTGTCGATTGCCAATTATTGTGGAGAAATTGTAGAGTTCCCATTATTATTGAGGACTTGTGGATTGCCCATTATTCTGGCGGAATTATCGATTGCCCATTATTGTTGAGGAATAGTTGATTGCCTATTATGGAGGAGGAATTTTCTATTCCATATAATTGTGGGGCAATTGTTGATTGCCCATTATCGTGAAGGAATTGTTTATAGCCCTTATTGCCAATTATTGTGGAGAAATTGTCGATTGCCAATTATTGTAGAGTAATTGTCGATTGCCCATTATTGTGGAGAGATTCTTAATTTCCTATTATTGTGGAGAAATTGTCGATTGCCCATTATTGTGGAGGAATTGCCGATTGCTCATTATTGCGGAGGAATTGTCGATGTCACATTATTGTGGTGATATTGTCGATTGCCCATTATTTTGGAGTAATTGTCGATCCCCATTATTATGGAGGAATATTCGATTGCCCGTTATTGTGGAGGAATTGTCCATTACCCATTATTGTGGAGGAATTTTCGATTGCACTGTTATTGTGGAGGAATGATCGATTGCACTGTTATTGTGGAGGAATTTTCGATTGCCGATTATTGTAGCGGAATTGTCGATTGTCCATTATTGTGCCGGAATTTTCGATTGCCGATTATTTTCGAGGAATTGTCGATTGTCCACTATTGTTGGGAAATTGTTTTTGCCCATTATTGTGGAGAAATTGTCGATTGCCCATTATTGTTGAGGACTTATCGGTGTCCCAATATTTTGGGGAATAGTCGATTGCCCATTACTGTGGTGTAATTCTCGATTGAATATTATTGTTGAGGAATTGACGGTTGACCACTATTGTGGAGGAATTGTTGATTACCCATTATTGTGGAACAATTGTCGATTCCACATTATAATGGAGGAATTGTCTATTGCCCATTATTGTGGAGGAATTGTGGATTGGAAATTATTGTAGTGGAATTGTCGATTGCCAATTACTGTGGAGGAATCCTTAATTGCCTATAATTAAGGAGAAATTGTCGATTGCCCATTATTGTGGAGAATTGTCGATGGCCAATTATTGTAGGGGAATTACTGATCGTGAAGAAATTGTCGATTGTGGGGGAATTTTCGATTGTGGGGGAATATTTGAATGTCCATTATTGTGGGGGAATTATTGATTCCCCATTATTGAGGGGGAACCGTCGATTTCCCATTATTGTGGAGGAATTGTTGACTCCATATATGTGTGGAGCAATTGTCGATTGCCCATTACTGTGGAGGAATTGTCCATATCCCCTTATTGTGGAAGAATTGCCGATCGCCCATTATTGTGGAGGAATTGCCAATATTGGGGACGCATATTCGATTGCTCATTATTGCTGAGGAATTGTAGATTGCACATTGGCGTGGATGAATTGTCAATTGCCGATTATTGTGGAGGAATGTTCGATTGCACATTATTGTGGGGGAATTGTCGATTGCACATAATTGTGAAGGAATTGACGATTGCAAATTATTGTGGAGAAATTACCGATTGCACATTATTGTGGAGGAATTGTCGATTCTGCATTTTTGTGGAGGAATTGTCTATTGCCCATTATTGTGGAGGAATTGTGGATTGGCAATTATTGTAGAGGAATTGTTTATTGCAAATTATTGTGGAGGAATTCTTAATTGCCTATTATTTAGGAGGAATTGTGGATTGCCCATTATTGTGGAGGAATTGTCGATTGTCCATTATTGTAGGGGAATTACCGAGTGCCAATTATTGTGGGGGAAATGTTGAATGCCTATTATTGTGGAGGAATTGTCGATTGCCAATTATTGTGGAGAAATTGTAGAGTTCCCATTATTATTGAGGACTTGTGGATTGCCCATTATTCTGGCGGAATTATCGATTGCCCATTATTGTTGAGGAATAGTTGATTGCCTATTATGGAGGAGGAATTTTCTATTCCATATAATTGTGGGGCAATTGTTGATTGCCCATTATCGTGAAGGAATTGTTTATAGCCCTTATTGTGGAGGAATAGTCGATTGCCCATTATTGTGTGGGAATTGTCGATTGCCCATTATTGTGGAGAACTTATCGATTGCCCGTAGCTTTGGAGGAATTGTCGATTGCGCATTATAAGTGAGGAATTCTGGATTGCCAATTATTGTAGAGGAATCTTCGTTCCCAATTCTTGTGGAGAAATTATTAATTGCATATTATTGTGGAGGAATATTATTGTCGATTAATTTTGGGGAATTATTAGTCGCCCATTATTGTTGAGAAATTATCGATTGCCCATTATTGTGGAGAAATTGTCGATTGCCCATTTTTGTGGAGGAATTATCGATTGCCTATTATTGTGGTGTAATTGGCGATCCGTCTTATCGATTGTGGAGGAATTGTTGATTGCACATCATTGTGGAGGAATTGTAAATTGCCTATTATTGTGGAGGAATTTTCAATTTCAAATTAGTGTGGGGGAATTGTCGATTGCCCATTAAATTTTGGGAATGTTTAGTTGACCATTATTGTGGAGAACTTGTCGATTGCCCAATATTTTAGAGGACTTGTCGACTGCCCATTATTGTGGAGGACATGTCGGTGTCCTATTATTGTGGAGAAAATTTCAATTGCCCATTATTATGCGGGTATCGTCGATTGCCCATTATCGTCGAGTAATTTTCGATTTCCTATTATTTTGGGGGAATTTTTGATTGCTCATTATTGTAGAAGAATTATCGATTGCTCATTATTGTGGAAAAATTTTCGATTACCCATTATAGTGGAGGAATCGTCGATTGCGCATTATTATGGAGGAATTATCGATTCCCTAATAATGTGGGGAAGTGGTGATTGACCATTATTGCAGAGAAATTGTCGAGTTCTATTTATTGTGGAGGAATAGTCGATTGCCAATTATTGTGGGGGAATTGTGGTTTACCCATTATTGTGGAGGACTTGTCGATTGCCCGTTATTGTGGAGGAATTTTCGATTGCACATTATTGTGGAGGAATTGTGCATTGCCCATTTTTGTGGAGGAATTATCGATTGCCCATTATTGTGGAGGAATTGTCGATCCGCATTATGGATTGTGGAGGAATTGTCGATTGTGCATTATTGTGGGGGAATTGTAAATTGCCTATTATTGTGGAGGAATGGTCGATTGCCTATTATTGTGGAGGAATTTTCTAATGCCCATTATTGTGGAGGAATTGTCGATTGCCTTTATTATGTAGGAATTGTCGATTGCCCATTATTGTGGAGGAATTGTCGATGGCTCATTAGTTTGGAGGAATTGTCGATTGCCCATTATTGTGGTGGAATTGTCGTTGCCCATTTTTGTGGATGAATTGTCGATTACCCATTATTGTGGAGGAATTGTCGATTTCCCGTTTTTGTGGAAGAATTGTAGATTGCCCATTATTGTGGAGGAATTATCGATTGCTCCTTATTGTGAAGGAATTGTCGATTGCCATTATTGTGGAGGAATTGTTGATTGCACATTATTGTCTAAGAATTATTAATTGCCCATTATGCGGGGGGAATTGTCGATTGCCCAATATTATGGGGGAATTGTAAATTTCCGATTTTTATGGAGGAATTGTGGATTGCCCATCATTATGGAGGAATTGTTGATTGCTCATTATTGTGGTGGAATTATCGATGGCCAATTATTGTGGAGGAGTTGTCTATCCGCATTAAGGTGGAGAAATTGTCGATTGCCCATTATTGTTGAGGAATTATCGGTTGCCCATTATTGTGTAGTAATAGTCGATTGCCCATTATTTTGGAGGAATTGTCGACTGCCCATTATTTTGAAAGAATTTTCGATTGCGCATAATTGTGGAGGACTTATGTATTGCCTGTTATTGTAGTAGAATTGTCGATTGCCCATTATTGTGCAGGAATGGTAAAATTCCCATTATTGTGGAGGAATTGTCGATTGTCGATTCTTATGGGCGAATAATCGATTGCCGATTATGGTGGAGGAATTGTCGATTGCCCATTCTTGTTGAGGAATTGCCGATTGCCTATTTTTGTGGAGGAATTGTCGATTGCCCATTATTGTGGAGAATTGTACATAGCCTATTATTGTGGAGGAATTGTCGATTGCCCATTATTGTGGAGAAATTGTCGATTGTCAATTGTTGTGGAGTAATTGTCGATTGCTCATTATTATGGAGGAATTGTCGATTGCCCATTATTGTGGAGAAATTGTCGATTGCCAAATATTTTAGAGGAATTGTCGATTGCCCATTATTGTGGAGGAATTGCTAATTGCCTATTATTATAGAGAAATTGTGAATTGCCCATTATTGTGGGGGTATGGTCGATTGCCCATTATTGTCGAGTAATTTTCGATTTCCTATTATTTTGGGGGAATTTTCGATTGCTCATTATTGTAGAAGAATCATCGATTGCCCATTATTGTGGGGAAATTGTCGATTGCTCATTATTGATGAGGAATTGTCGATTGCGCATTATTATGGAGGAATTATCGATTGCCTATTATTGTAGGGGAAGTGGTGATTTACCATTATTGACGAGGATTTGTCGAATGCTCGTTATTGTGGAGAAATTGTCGATTTCCTATTATTGTGGGGGAATTGTCGATTGCCTATTATTGTGAAGGACTTGTCGATTGCGCGTTATTTTGGAGGAATTTTCGAATGGAATTATTATGGAGGAATTCTGGATTGCCAATTATTGTAGAGGAACTATCGTTTACAATTATTGTGGAGAAATTGTAAATTGTATATTATTATGGAGGAATTGTTTATTGCTCATTATTGTTGGGGAATTATCTATCCGCATTAATGTGGAGAAATTGTCGATAGCCCATCATTTTTTAGGAATTGCCGGTTGTCCATTATTGTGTAGTAATAGTCGATTGCCTATTATTGTGGAGGAATTGTCGAGTGTCCAATATTGTGAAAGAATTGTCGATTGCGCATAATTGTGGAGGAATTATGTATTGTCCGTTATTGTGGTGGAATTGTCGATTGCCCATTATTGTGCAGGAATGGTCGAGTTCCCATTATTGTGGAGGAATTGTGGATTGCCCATTCTTGTGGGGGAATAATCGATTTCCGATTATGGTGGGGGAATTGTCGATTGCCCTTTCTTTTTGAGGAATTGCTGATTGCCTATTTTTGTTGAGGAATTGTCGATTGCGGATTATTGTGCAGAATTGTCGATTGCCTATTATTGTGGTGAATTGTCGATTGCCCATTATTGTGGAGAAATTGTCGATTGTCAATTATTGTGGAGTAATTGTCGATTGCCTATTATTGTGGAGAAATTGTCGATTGCCCAATATTTTAAAGGAATTGTCGATTGCCCATCATTCTGGAGGTATTGTCGATTGCCTATTATTGTGTAGAAATGGTCAATTGCCCATTATTGTAGGGGTATGGTCGATTGCCCATTATTGTCGAGTAATTTGCGATTTCCTATTATTTTGGGGGAATTTTCGATTGCTCATTATTGTAGAGGAATTATCGATTGCAAATTATTGTGGGGAAATTGTCGATTGCCCATTATTGTGGAGAAATTGTCGATTGCGCATTATTTTGGAGGAATTGTCGATTCCCTATTATTGTGGGGGAAGTTGTGATTGGCCATTATTGCAGAGGAATTGTCGAATGCTTAATTTTGTGGAGGAATTATCGATTGCCCATTATTGTGGGGGAATTGTCGATTACCAATTATTGTGGAGGTCTTGTCGATTGCCCGTTCTTTTTGAGGGATTTTCGATTGCGCATTATTATGGAGGAATTCTTGATTGACAATTATTGTAGAGGAATTGTCGTGTCCAATTATTGTGGAGAAATTGTTAATTACATATTATTGCGGAGGAATTGTGGATTTCCCATCAATTTTGGGGAACTGTTAATTGCCCATTATTGTGGGGGAATTGTCAATGTACCATTATTGTAGAGGAATTGTCGATTCCCATTTTTGTTGAGGAATTGTCGATTGCACATTATTGTGGAGGAATTATGCTGTGCCTATTTTTTGGAGGAATTATCGGTTGCCCATTATTGTGGAGGAATTGTCGATCCGCATTATAGATTGTGGAGGAATTGTCGATTACACATTATTGTGGAGGAATTGTAAATTTCCTATTATTGTGGAGGAATGTTCGATTGCCTATTATTGTGGAGGAATGGTCGATTGCCCATTATTGTGGAGGACTGTTCTAATGCCTATTGCTGTGGAGGAATTGTCGATTGCCCATTATTTTGGAGGAATTGTCTATTTCCAATTATTGTGGGGGAATTGTCGATTGCCCATTATTTTGGGGAATTGTTAGTTGACCATGATTGTTGAGGAATTGTCGTTGCCCATTTTTGAGGCGGAATTGTCGATTGCCGGTTATTGTGGGGAATTGCCCACTATTGTGGCGAAATTATCGATTGTCATTTATTGTAGAGGAATTTTCGATTACCCACTATTGTGGAGGAATGGTCGATTGCCCATTATTGTTGAGGACTTGTGGATTGCCTTTTTTTCTGGAGGAATTGTCGATTGCCCGTTTTTGTGGAAGAATTGTCGATTGCACATTATTGTCGAGGAATTTTTAATTGCCCATGTTGGGGGGATTTTCGATTGCCCATTATTAGGAGGGAATTGTTAATTTCCAATTTTTATGGAGGAATTGTCGATTACCCGTGATTGTGGTGGAATTGTTGATTGCTCATTATTGTGGGGGAATTATCGATGGCCCATTATTGTGGAGGAATTGTCGATCCGCATTAATGTGGATGAATTGTCGATTGCCAATTGTTGTGGAGTAATTGTCGATTGCCCATTATTGTGTAGGAATGGCCGGTTGCCCATTATTGTGGAGTAATTGTCGATTGCCCATTTTTGTGGAGGAATTGTCGAGTTCTCATTATTGTGAAAGAATTGTCGATTTCCAATAATTGTGGAGGAATTATGTATTGCTCGTTATTGTGCAGGAATAGTCGAGTGCCCATTATTGTGGAGGAATTGTTGATTGTCTTACTTTTGTGGAGGAATTGTTCATTGCCCATTATTGTGGAGGAATTATCGATTGCCAATTATTGTGGAGGAATTATCGATTGCCCGTTATTGTGGAGGAATTGTCGATTGCCAATTATTGTTGAGGAATGGCTGATTGCCCATTATTGTGTAATAATTGTCGGTTGCCCATTATTGTGGAGGAATTGTCGAGTGCTCATTATTGTGGAAGAATTGTCGAGTGCCAATAATTGTGGAGGAATTATCGATTGCCCGCTATTGTGGAGGAATTGTCGACTGCCGATTATTGTGGAGGAATTGTCGATTGCGCATTATTGTGGTGCAATTGTCGATTGCCCATTATTGTGGAGAAATTTTCGATTGTCAATTATTGTGGAGTAATTGTCGATTGCTCATTATTATGGAGGAATTGTCGATTGCTCATTAATATGGAGGGATTGTCGATTGCCTATTATTGTGGAGAAATTGATTGCTCAATATTTTAGAGGAATTGTCGATTGCCCGTTATTCTGGAGGCATTGTCGATTGCCAATTATTGTGGGGGAATGGTTAATTGCCCATTATTGACTACACTGTTGTAGATTTTCCAGAAGTAACGTGTTTCTTATTTCCGTGCTTCGATGCGTTTGTTTTGTGTTTCATTAAATTGTCTGTTTGCTGTCGCTGTCTTACAGTTTCTACTATACTTCTGTTTGATTGAACGGGATTTATATCAGTTAAATCTGCGGAACGCATGTTGCCTTTGCGCAATGGCAGCTGCACAAGTAGAAGTAAACTATTGCTTTATAATTTCCGCGTGGGAACATGTGCTTCAATTGCAGTTTGAACCATTCAGTTGTCTCATTTGCGCACTGTTCAGCAGGAAGAGAAAAGATATTTCCCCGTGAGGCATCTCTGATGTGAGTCCTGATGGCCTCCCAGTTAGCTGTTTTGTAATACCTCATTGTTTTGAGCAATGACTCTTCAGTTTTGGCTCTAGAGTTAGAGAGATTTCAACCATTATCACTGCATGATCAGCGTTCCCAAATGGGTTGTGGGCATTCGTTATACAATCATTGGGAACTGTGGTCAGAAACAGATCTAGAAGTGATACGTGTTTTCTTGCTGGTCTGAAAAATGGGTTGAAAACGTAACCATTTGTGATAGGAAATGAGATATAGAGAAGATGTGTTGTGCTACCAGCTGAGTCTGTGTAAGTAGATAATCCAAGCCAGTTGCTGTGGTGGACATTGAAGTCAACAAATACATACACTTGTGCGCTAGTGTCGAGGGAGAGTGTTGTATCTATGCTGTCAGAGACTTTGTTTATTATGGTGCAGTCCTGGGTCGAGGGAGAGCGGTAGAGAAAATAAAAGTAGCTTATTTTATGCTGCATGTTAATACTAAAAATCTAGGTTTGTTTCTCTAGTCAAGGGGAGGGTGTTTCGAATATAGACTCCAAATCCGTGCATATGTCTGTCAGAATCCTTACCGCAGAGTGGGAGATATCCAGGCATGTTAAAGTAGTTAGAGAGGATGGAGGAGTGAAGGTTAGTCTCACTTAGTGCTAAGATATCCGGGGTGTTTGTTAGGAGAAATGCTTCAACATGTGAAAGTCAGAGAGTGCAAGGTTTTCAAAAGACTGATTACACAGGATGAAACCTGGATCCATCACTATGATCCAGAGACCAAAGCCCAGTCAATGCAGTGGAAGCACTTGGACTCACCACCTACAAAGAAGGAAAGGGTGCAGCCGTCCGCTGGCAAGGTCATGCTCACAGTCTTCTGGGACCAGGACAAAGTAGTGATGACAGATTTCCTCACAAAGGGTACCATAATTGCAGGAGCCTATTATGCTTCATTTTGAAGAAATTAAAGGAAGCTATCAAAATCAAGAGGCGGGACAAGATCAGCAGAGGTACCCTCTGCCTGCAGAATAACGCTCCGGTCCACAACTCGCATGTCGCCAGATCAGAAGCACGGGCGTGTGGTTATGAAATCCTCCTCCATCCTCCCTACTCTCTACTTTGCGGCAAATTCTACCCTGTGCAACGAAGGCCATCAACTCCTCGTATTCCCTCCTACAACAGACAACACGCTATGCAGCATACAAATATCTGTGCGTGAAGTCGCCAAGCTAATCAAGAACCTTGACTCCAGTAAAGCAACTAGTCCTGACGGTATTTCAATTATAGTGTTAAAAAAATTACAACCAGAACTTGCCCCCATACTTACCAAACTGTTTAAGCATTGCCTTAAGGAGAAGTGCTTCCCAACACCCTGGAAAACCTCATCAGTATGCCCTGTATTTAAGAATTCAGGTGATAAGTCATCTCCCTCTCGGTACAGACCAATAAGTTTCCTGTGTGTCATGAGTAAGTTGCTGGAATCAACAATAAATAGAGAAGTAGTCAACCACCTCAGCAGAAATAACCTTCTTAGCGACACGTAATATGGTTTCTGTTCTGCAAGATCTACAGCAGATGTGCTAACGGTTATATCTCATAGGATTACCGAATCTCTCAACAAAGGCTTCATTTCTAAGGCAATTGCTCTTGACATATCAAAGGCCTTCGATAAGGTTTGGCATAAAGGCCTACTTCACAAGATCTCCAGCTACGGTATAACTGGAAATGTTTTCTCGATCATTAAATTATTTCTCGCTGATAGGCTCATAAGAGTAGTGGTTGATGGGCAGAAATCAGAGGCCCACAGTATTAATGCTGGAGTCCCTCAGGGGTCCATACTGGGCCCAACTCTCTTCCTGATCTACATCAATGATCTCCCAAAACACATACTAAAATCTTTCGTTGACATCTATGCTGAATACACGACTATCTATGACAACACATCAAAGGCCGTAAATGATGATGTTCTTTCTGATTCTTTTTCCTCTGATCTTGAGCGTGTGGTACAGTGGGGGAAGAGGTGGCTGGTTACCTTTAAAGCATCCAAAACCAAGCTTCTATCTCTACATCAAAAACGCTCTGATCCCCATCTGGCATCAATTGAAATGGATGGCTCTCGTCTAGGGGAGGCCCCATGTTTTGATAAGCTTCTGGGTTTGACCTTTACTCCTGATCTTAAATGGAACATATACATAAAGTCTGTGGCCAAGGTCGCTGGGGAAATGGTGGGATCCTTCTACCGCTCCAGGAGATATCTTACTAATGATGCAATTCTCTATCTATATAAAAGCCAAGTACGTCCAAGGATGGAGTACTGCTGCCACATCTGGGCAGGAGCTGCTAAAAACAGCCTATCCTGCCTTGACAGAGTACAAAATAGACTTTGTGGCTTAATGGGGGATGCCCTTTTCTCTTCCCTGCAACCTCTTTCCCACAGAAGAGACGTAGCGAGCCTATCTTTGTTCTATCGTTATTACCATGGCAAGTGCTCGTCTGATCTCCATTCTCTGGTCCCCCCTCGCCAATCTTTTTCAAAAAACACCCGACTAGCTGAAACCATCGTCAATAATTTTCCCCACTCCTTATCTGTGCCTAAATCAAAGCATAGATTTCATGAACAAAGCTTCTTTCTTAGAACTGCATGCCTGTGGAACTCTGTTCCGCTTGCCTGTTTCCCTCCTGACTTCAACGTGGATGTCTTCATGTCCAACACAAACAAATTCTTTATGAACCGCCCCCTTAAGTAATGACACTTTATCAATTCTCCAATACTATTACTACACTATCCCATTGATTACTGTACACACAATAACCCTTATCCCCGAGTGGCTCCTGGGCCTTGATAAGTGCTGACCTCCATGTAAAAAAAAAATAATAATTCCTTACAAACCGCCCTCTTAAGTAAGACACTCTATCAAATCTCTAATACTAATGATTACTACAATACTTTCTGATCGGTTACTGTACACGCAATAACCCTTATCCCTGAGTGGCCTCCTGGCCTTGATATAAAAAATAATAAAAGGCAAAATGTGTGTATGTGTGTGTGTTTGTACGTCTGCCAAAAATTTTCGACAGACGCGTCGGAACGTTATGAAATCAGTATCGTTTTAAAGCTCGATCTAATGGATGACAAATATCGAAAAATTGGCCAAAAACATGAATTCCTTCACCCTCAACTCGGCCGTTTTTTTACAAAGAGGGGTAGGTTTTTACGTCGACATTTTCGCAAGTAGTCATCTCCTTTCGATTGACTACCCTTAATCCCAATTCTCAGAACTTCTGGTTTCGCGATGGACGCATCAGTTAAGACGTTAGTTTTTTTCACCTTCTTTTCCTTTTTTACGTTACGGGTTCGAGCCTATCTGCTTACTACCACTTTTTTCAACACCTCTATCCACTCGAGATGCCCACTGTTGCTTTGATTAACCTCCACCTCTCCACACCCAGGCACTTCCGCTACTATCACTTTCTTAACACTTCTCTCCATTTGATTCCTCCCTACACCACCTCTCTACGCCTGAGCAACGCCGGGTACCCCCCGCTAGTAAATAAATAAACAACAGTAACCGGAATTTCATTTGGAAAATGAATGACTACCAAAGACCTTTTTATAACTTCATTTACTGCAAATCAATCACCGGCTGGGTTGCTGCATCATAATTGTGTAGGACATTTATTATCATGGTGACGTGGTGAATCGTGGCATGACCAGTTAGAAAACTCTGCCTTTAACTGACTTTAATTTTCAAAATAAAATAAAGCTACTTTCTGTAACCTATTACATGATTCTACCCGACCAATAAAGGTATTTGCATATTTCTACATTTTGTAATATATATGTTCAACATACATTTTTTTTTTCTGACCATTAAAACCTTCTTTTTTTAATACATACACCAAATTTTATTGGTAGTTGTGCTGAATAGGATCCTTCAAAAGTACCAATTAAAGAAACCTGATCATTAATCTTCTGTAATTTTCGTTATATCCGAACGTTTTAAATATGAAAGCAAAATTAGAAAGTCAAAAACATAAATTTATAAACAACACTGAAAATACAAAAATTTTAGAAAACAATGTTTAACTTAATTTCAATTTGTTTCCATTTTCTTTGGTTCTAACGAATAAGCTGGTTATTCTTTATAATAGCAGTAACTTAGAATTTGATTTTCTTTGATTCTTTTATTTTACCCCATATCATCGAAATGCATTTACGTAAAATCATTAATATTTCATGTTCTTTTAATATTGGTAGATTAATTGGGGTGGGGGCTCATATATTTTGTAAATTAATATGTTTAGGAAAAATATTTTGTGAATTTGTTTGTGGATCATATATTTTGTAAATTAATTTGTTTGGGGAACATATATTTTGTAAATTTGTTAAGGGATCATATATTTTGTAAATTAATTTGGGGTCATATGTTTTGTAAATTAAATTGTTTGAGGAACATATATTTTGTAAATTAATTTATTTGGGGATCATATATTTTGTAAAATTGTTTGGGAAGCATATATTTTGTAAATTAAATTGTTTGGGGAAAATATATTTTGTAAAATTGTTTGGAGAACATATATTCTGTAAATTAAATTGTTTGGGGAAGATATATTTTGTAAATTAAATTTTTTGGGGAACATATATTTTGGAAATTAAATTGTTTGGGGATCATATATTTTGTAAATTAATTTGGGGGTCATATATTTTGTAAATTATCTTATGTGTCATATATATTGTACATTAATTTGTTTGGGGATCATATTTTGTCAATTAAATTGTTTGGGGAACATATATTTTGTAAATGAATTTCTTTGGGGACAATATATTTTGTAAAATTGTTTGGGGAACATATATATTATAAATTAAATTGTTTGGGGAATATATATTTTGCAAATAAAATTCTTTGGAGATCATATATTTTGTAAATAAAATTGTTTGGGGAACATATATTTTGTAAATTAAATTGTTTGGGGATCATATATTTTGTAAATTAATTTGTTTGGGATCATACATTTTGTAAATTAACTTGGGGGTCATATATTTTGTAAATTAAACTGTTTGGGGAACATATATTTTGTAAATTAATTTGGTGGTAATATATTTTGTAAATTACATTGTTTGGGGATCATATATTTTGTAAATTAATTTGGGGGGCATATAATTTGCAAGTGAATTTGTTTGGGGATCATATATTTTGGAAATTTATTTCTTTGGGGATCATATATTTTGTAAATTAATTTTTGGGTCATATATTTCGTAAATTAATTTGTTTGGGGAATATATATTTTGTAAATTAATTTTTTGGGGGATCATATATTTTGTAAATCAAATTGTTTGGGGAACATATATTTTGTAAATTAAATTGTTTGGGGAACATATATTTTGTAAATTAAATTGTTTGGGGAACATATATTTTGTAAATTAATTTTTGGGGATCATATATTTTGTAAATTAAATTGTTTGGGATCATATATTTTGTAAATTAAATTGTTTGGGGAACATATATTTTGTAAATTAAATTGTTTGGGGATCATATATTTTGTAAATTAAATTGTTTGGGATCATATATTTTGTAAATTAAATTGTTTAGGATCATATATTTTGTAAATTAACTTGGGAGTCATTTTTTTGTAAATTAAACTGTTTGGGGAACATATATTTTGTAAATTAATTTGGGGATCATATATTTTGTAAATTAAATTGTTTGGGGATCATATATTTTGTAAATTAATTTGTGTGTCATATATTTTGTAAATTAAATTGTTTGGGGATCATATATTTTGTAAATTAATTTGGGGGTTATATATTTTGTAAATTAAATTATTTGGGGAACATATATTTTGTAAATTAAATTGTTTGGGGAACATATATTTTGTAAATTAAATTGTTTGCGAAACATATATTTTGTAAATTAAATTGTTGGGGGAACATATATTTTGTAGATTAAATTGTGTGGAAATTTTTAATAGAGAAATAATTTTTATTTATTTTTTTATTTATACACATTCAACATCTCGTCATTTGGGTCAAGGAATGCACTCCTTGACCGGCAGGTCACTTCCATCATCATCAGCATCGGTATAGTTCACTTTCTAGCAGCCGGCTCCACTCTTACCCTCAGGAGGAGGGGGAGGAAGAGGAGGAGGAGGAGGAGGAGGAGGAGGAAAGGGCTTTTGCCCATTTTCGTCTGTTCGACCGTAGCCGGCCAAGAAGAAGGAGGCTATTTTCATTCTCCGTCAAAGGGTTTTGACGTTAAAATTAATTTTCCTAATTTCTCTCCTTTAGAGAAAAACGTTTGTTTAGAACTCCATTGGGTGGTACTAAACTGTTAACGTTATTTTATTCTCAGTTATTATAAGATTAATACCGGTTATTAAAAGACAATCGAGTCTTACAACTATTATATTATTATTCTCAAAGGACTAACGAAGGAAACTACCGTGTGTTGAGGAGTTCTTTTCTAAAAAGAACAAAATTTAATTTCGCCGACGAGACGAGCAGAATATCGCCCCTAGAAAGAAAATCCCCATCTTTGAAAGATTTTTCAACCGAAGTTCCCTTCAGAAAGGAAATCTTCCTTAATACAAGAATTTACCCCGCATTTGTACACATAAAGCCTACCAAAGCGGCTTTATGGTCTTCTCTCCCCTTTGAATTAAAAGGCACAAGAGCCTTCACAAAGGAAATTACTTCTTTCTCCCATTTTCGGTCAAAGAAACTTTTTGTTTGTCCTTTCGGAAAAAAAAACGAACATTTTGTCAAAGAAAGACTGAACATTTCGTTAAAAGGAACATTTTGTTAAAAGGACTGAAAACGGAAAACAAGGATTGTTTTCCGTTTTTTATATGTTCTTTTCTTTCAGCCTTTCTTGCAAGTAAGGATTGACGTCGTTTTTTGTTTTTTTTATGTATTTTTATATGTTTCCTTAAGGGTTTTTTTTAACCCCAGCCTTGGGAAATAAAGGCAATCGATAACTTTTTGTTTTAATAAACTTGGATCATTTAAAATTTAATCGGGTATGTATTTCTTTTGCTCATTTCGACTAGTTATTCTTTTCCGAGAAATTTGCCATAAATGCTTTTTCCCCCTTTTTTTTTCTTTCCTTTTTGTTACCATGAAAAACGGATTTTGGTGACGCACCCAAAATTTCCTTACTTGTTTGGGGATCATATATTTTGTAAATTAAATTGTTTGGGGATCATATATTTTGTAAATTAAATTGTTTGGGGAACATATATTTTGTAAATTTTGGTGAGGGGATCATATATTTTGTAAATCAAATTGTTTGGTTATCATATATTTTGTAAAATTGTTGGGGAACATATATTTTGTAAATTAAATTGTTTGGTTATCATATATTTTGTAAAATTGTTGGGGAACATATATTTTGTAAATTAAATTGTTTGGGGAACATATATTTTGTAAATTTTGGTGAGGGGATCATATATTTTGTAAATCAAATTGTTTGGTTATCATATATTTTGTAAAATTGTTGGGGAACATATATTTTGTAAATTAAATTGTTTGGTTATCATATATTTTGTAAAATTGTTGGGGAACATATATTTTGTAAATTAAATTGTTTGGGGATCATATATTTTGTAAATTAAATTGTTTGGGGAACATATATTTTGTAAATTTTGGTGAGGGGATCATATATTTTGTAAATCAAATTGTTTGGTTATCATATATTTTGTAAATTTTGGTGAGGGGATCATATATTTTGTAAATTAAATTGTTTGGTTATCATATATTTTGTAAAATTGTTGGGGAACATATATTTTGTAAATTAAATTGTTTGGGGAACATATATTTTGTAAATTTTGGTGAGGGGATCATATATTTTGTAAATCAAATTGTTTGGTTATCATATATTTTGTAAAATTGTTGGGGAACATATATTTTGTAAATTAAATTGTTTGGTTATCATATATTTTGTAAAATTGTTGGGGAACATATATTTTGTAAATTAAATTGTTTGGGGATCATATATTTTGTAAATTAAATTGTTTGGGGAACATATATTTTGTAAATTTTGGTGAGGGGATCATATATTTTGTAAATCAAATTGTTTGGTTATCATATATTTTGTAAAATTGTTGGGGAACATATATTTTGTAAATTAAATTGTTTGGTTATCATATATTTTGTAAAATTGTTGGGGAACATATATTTTGTAAATTAAATTGTTTGGGGAACATATATTTTGTAAATTTTGGTGAGGGGATCATATATTTTGTAAATCAAATTGTTTGGTTATCATATATTTTGTAAAATTGTTGGGGAACATATATTTTGTAAATTAAATTGTTTGGTTATCATATATTTTGTAAAATTGTTGGGGAACATATATTTTGTAAATTAAATTGTTTGGGGAACATATATTTTGTAAATTTTGGTGAGGGGATCATATATTTTGTAAATCAAATTGTTTGGTTATCATATATTTTGTAAAATTGTTTGGTTATCATATATTTTGTAAATTAAATTCGATAAAAATAGACGGAAAACTCATGAGCATTAACATTCTAGACCAGCGTCTTTCCATACTCCTTAAGTGAGCTCAAACTATCGAGCGTAGTTTAAGTTCATACACAGAATTGAGTTGTGGTAAACAGCTTGAATAGTTGATGCGATTAAGAAGTGGGTAAGCAAAAAAAAAAAAAAAAAAGAGAATAAAAGAAAAAATGGTAGAAGGGTCTGCAATGGTGGATTTTAAGGTGGCGCGAGATGGTATGGCTTCAGGGCCAAGATTGATAGTGATTTAGTAGAGCTTCTAAAAGCTTGGCGTCCCAGTCAGGATATCACAAAAATGAACAGAACTAATAATAAAAGTGTAAAACCTTTTTTATCCACGGATCCTATTTTGTATGAACATGTCTTTATTAATGTATGTATCACATTTCCAGTTTTTTTTTATTTTAGTATAACATGATATATTTGTAAAAAAAATATATCTTTTTTATTTATATAAATAGTATCTTTCAAAGGAATATTACAAAAGTATTCTTCATTGACTCTTTGGTGATCCAAGGGTAGAAAGAACACTAGTATCTTTATGGTAAAATATTGATTATTTGGTGATTCAGGTTTGTTTTTGTTCTTCGTATTTTAAAGGCGCAGAAAAATAGTTCACTGTTACTGTGGGTTTTTATTTTGCACAGTGAGACGATTTTTGGGTATTGCTCTAATGTACGAATCTTAATTCCCGCTTTACGAATTGCCCATGCGATGTATGATTATATCAACAATCAGTTGTTCTTTTTCACCTAACAAACCATGGCGTATTCGGATAATTAGTAGATTTTCATCTTTGTTTATTTTAGGCGATAGATAATACTTATCTTGTGTGGTTCAGGCAACAGGGAATTGTTTTTGTTTTTTGTTTTTTTTTTGTTTTTTTGTTGTTGTTTTTTGTTTTTTGTTTTGTTAGATTTTTTTGGGATACAAATCCATATTCGTTGAATACAAATCAGCAGCGGGAAAAGCAATACAAAATCATGAATGAAAAAAAAAGTAGGTAAACACAAAATAGTCCAAATTAGTCCAAGATGTGATAATTGCGGCTTTTCTCGGTTCCTATCAACCAGTAGATGCTTTATTTACTGTCGGTTCTTCGAAGAAAAATGCTATTATTGATGCTGGTGGAAGAAAAATTAAAGAAAATGAATAAAGAAAGGAACTGTTTTCAAGTGAACATTTTAACAATTTTTATTTCAAAAATGATATTTAACAATAGCAACGACCTTTATATATTCTGAGAAAAATATGTCTAATAATTTAGAAATATGTTTGTTATATGAAGTTTATATGTTAACAGTTAGAAAATCTAAATAAGTTCCAATAAGATTTTGCATTTTTTTACAGAATTTAATAACACCATTGAATTTTTTCATCGATTCCCTCTGGAGTCATTCAGAGAAATTAGGGGTTAGATCCATAAAATAATGGGAATATATTATACTGTTAAGAAACGAAATTCATTACTTTTAACAGTTTTCTTCTCTTGTTTTTCAAATAATAAAGTAAATATAAAATTAAACAAACAACAATTCATTGAAGAATGTTTGTTAGAAGATTTAAACAATTATTTGTATTGGTATGTTTAAGATTTAAAATAAGCAACTTCGTTTCTATTCGTTAAGTCCGTTTGCATTTTACAGCTGTCTGTAGTGTAATGATATCGCTGCTCTTTCGTTTCAGCAACTTTTATATAGACTCTTTCGTCCCGGTTTCCTGAAATAACTTTTGTGTGCACTCACGCATGCGCATAACAATCTTTTAATAAAGCGGGAAGCCATTGTTAATTCAGTTCCTTTCTTAACCAGACATGCGTGTTCCAGGTATCATTATTACACATATATGCACAACTCACAACGCAGCATGACATGGTGGCACGCGGTATTATCATACAACACATAATCTTATAACGTCATGGACTTACGCAGCAATAGGAGCTTTAAAAAAAAAAACACCACCGCGCAAACACTTTTTTATTACTTGACCTCATATTGCAAATGCTATTTTAATTTTATTTTGAAAACAAAAAAATATAACATAATAGCTAGAAGCACTCTTTCATTATTCTTACTAATCAAATCTCGTAGCATCGGATTACAAGTTGTTATTACTTTTAAAACAACTGTAATAGTTTATTTTGGAAGTATAATCCATAAAGAAAATAAATAACCCACTTTTAACAGAGAAATTACGAGATTTTTATATTGTATTCGCAGTTTCGTGTTAGGGGTGTCAAAAATTCCTACAAAAATTCTGATACTGCTAGCACTTCACTTTACTAATTAACTCGGAAATAGACCCAGAAAACTTTATTTTTCACGTGTACAAATACTTTTTTCCCCTTTGGCACATTAAGTTTACTCCTTACTCTTTCGAATACAATAGAAAACTCATAGGAAACCTACAAAAAATTTAGGATAAATCGGCTTGCACAACTAAGTCCCTCATTTTTGCCCGCCCAGTTTGGCACAGTTTACATATTTGGGTCCTTCTGTTTGCCGGGGGGGGGGGGGCGATTATAACTTCCCCAAAACCGGGGTATTGGAAACATCCACAGCAATGTTTTTTTGTTTTTTTTTCACAAAAATTGACCACTACAAGAACTATGATTATTTCCACTTTTTGTCCGCAATAAATAACAAATAAATATACATCATTACCCGTTTATTTCGTTTGCAAAATACAGTCCGATGTTTGCATTTACATAAACTTTACTCCCCTCATATATTATCTACATCGATTCATAATGTGGTAGACTCATACATTTCGTTCATTAATGGAAACGTTGAATTTATTTCTTTCGTCGGTAGAAGAGGGGGGGCAATAAAAACATAAATTTAATTCTGTCAGTTTTTTCTTTTTCAGTTGAAAAGGCAATCAAACATCAAAAGTCAAAAATCAAGACCATAGAGCTCATTAGTTGAGTATATAACAATTTTTCACTTTTTACACATTACAATCTTTTATAAAATATGCCACCAAAAAAGACTTCCCTTAGTCGTAATACAACAGCAGTTGCAACCAGAAAAAGAAGTCGACAATGGGAACATTATGAACAGTCTCAGGAAGACACTTCTGGTACTTCCTTGAACGAAAATGCAAATCAGGACTATGGGTCACATCAAGTTACTTTTGACCCAGACTTATATGAGGCGGACCAGTCACAACCTACGGATATAAACACATATGTGGAACTTAGGGTTGCGCAAAACAGACAGGCTATATTAGAAGCAATGCAGAGACACACATTACGCATAACTGCTCCTAAATCATCTTTCTGGTTGCACGAAGGACGTACATATGAGGCTACACGTACTTATCAATTACGCTCAGATGTTCAAATTGGCACATTGAGTAATGGGACACCTTGCAGACAATGCAAAACAAAGAAATGGGATCGGGAATCACCAGGTATCTGTTGTTCTGGTGGAAAAGTTATTCTTCCAGATTTAGGTATACCTCCTGAACCATTACGCTCACTTATTGATAACAATTCAATTAACTCAACACATTTCTTGAACAACATCCGGAGTTACAATAACTGCTTCAGTATGACAAGCTTCGGTGCTGAACAAATACGTGAAGGAGCCTACATGCTCACATTTAAATTTGTGGGCAGATTTCTCATAGACTTGGTTCTTTGCTTCCCATTGATACTGGAAATCCACAGTATCTTCAAATATATTTCATGGATGATGATCAGCAAGAAGCTACGACAAGATGTAATTATGCTCCCAAAACAAAGTTTGACATTGTTCTTGATTTGCAAAATATGCTTCACCGAGAAAATAACTTTATCAAAAACTTCAAGATGGCTATGGAGCATGCTCCATGTGATGATTTCAAAGTAGTTATACATGCTGATAAAACTCCAAGACAAGAACATAAACGTTGTTTCAATGTTCCAGATGCACCTGAGGTTGCTGTTGTAATAGTCGGTCAAGAATTTCATCAGCGAGATATCATCTTGCATCGCAGAAACCATCAACTACAGCGTATTGCTGTAACACATTGGGCATATGATGCTTTACAGTACCCAATCATTCATTGGACAGGTCAAGAAGGTTATAATTTCTTTGTATGGCAGACAAATCCTCAAAATAAAGAGTTAGTAATAGGAAAAAAATATCAGCTAATGCTTTCTACGCATTCCGAATTATGGTCCGTGACGACAGTTTTAATATTCTGATTAAATGTAGGAACCTATTCCAACAATACATAGTTGACATGTATGCTAAAATAGAGCATGAGAGGCTTATCTACATTAAAACTCATCAGAGGGAGCTAAGAGTTGCTGATTACATTCACTTAAGAGATTCTGTAAATATTGACGGCAACATTGAAAATGTGGGCCGTTTGACCATACTACCAGCAACATTTACTGGGGGACCACGATATATGCATGAACGCACACAAGATGCATTGGTCTATGTGAGAAAACATGGAACTGCTGATTTATTTATAACTTTTACCTGCAATCCCAAATGGCCAGAGATTGTGAATGAACTCCTTCCATATCAACAACCACATGATCGGCATGACCTCATAGCAAGAGTTTTTCATCTAAAGCTACGTGTCCTTATGGATTTACTTACAAAAGGAAACATTTTCGGAGTGGTTGTAGCATATATGTACACTGTTGAGTGGCAGAAAAGAGGATTGCCACATGCTCATTGTCTGGTTTGCCTTCAGCAAAAATTGAGATCCTCTGATATAGACTCTGTTATCAGAGCAGAAATTCCTGATCCTGTAACAGATCCAGTTTTACATGATATCATTAGACACAACATGATTCATGGACCATGTGGAACATTAAACAGCTCTGCACCATGTCTCAAAGAAGGAAAATGCTCTAAGAGATATCCAAAGAAATTTTTAAATGAAACTCGGTCAGATCAAAATGGTTACCCATTATATCGACGATTGCCTACTGATGCTGGAGGCTTTGAAACAACAGTTACCCTCCCTGGGAATGCAACGTTTCATGTAGACAACCGATGGGTTTTACCATACAATAAACCCCTTTGTAAGATTTTTAATGCACATATCAATGTCGAATATTGTAATAGTGTAAAATCAATTAAGTACATTTGTAAATATGTAAATAAAGGCAGTGATCAAGCTGTCTTCACATTGGAAAATAATGCTCATGATGAAGTTAAGAGATATGAAACCGGCCGTTATATTTCCACTAATGAAGCCATTTGGAGAATACTTAACTTCCACATACATGCGCATCATCCCACAGTTATTCACCTCGCAGTGCATCTAGAAAATGGACAGCGGGTTTACTTCACTGAAAATAACGCAGCTGATAGAGTTGCACATCCACCTCCAACTACTTTAACAGCGTTTTTCAATTTGTGTAAAACAGACGCATTCGCACGTACACTTCTGTATGCTGAAATTCCTGCTTATTATACATGGGACACTCATAATAAAATATTCAAGCGACGCTTACAGGGTAGGTCAGTTCAAGGCTACCCGTGTGTTAAAAAAACTGAAGTTTTCAGCAGGGTATACACGGTGCATCCAAATCATTTTGAATGCTTCTGTTTGAGACTGCTTCTACATCATGTTAGAGGTCCACAGAACTTTAATGATCTAAAAAATATTAATGGTCAAATTATGAATACATTCAGAGATACATGTGCTGCACATGGACTGCTTGATGATGATAACCACTGGGATGCTACATTACAGGAAGCATCTACATCTGCCTTGGCACATAATTTGAGACATTTGTTTGCTATCATGTTAACTACCTGTGCAGTATCTTATCCAACACGACTTTGGCATACACACAAAGAAGCATTAAGTGAAGATTTCCTTAGGGAACGCAATCAACATCCTGGGACTGGTATAACTTTTACAGACAAAATCTTCAATACTGCTCTGGTTCATATTGAAGATATTACATATAAGATGAATGGTAAAACACTGACAGATTTGGGTCTTACCTCACCTGATAGATCTAATACACATCCTATTGTTACTGCTTGGACACGTGAAATTAGCTATCAACCACATGAGCAAGCATCAATTGTTCGGGACGGTATTGCAGAACTAAATAGTGAGCAAATTCATGTTTTTCGAACTGTAGTTAATACTGTTGAAGATCAGCAAGGTGGCCTTATATTCCTTGATGCACCAGGAGGAACAGGAAAGACATTTGTTACCAAGTTAATTCTTGCAAAAGTAAGGTCAGAAGGAAAAATAGCTGTAGCTGTGGCATCATCAGGTATTGCAGCAACCCTTCTTCCTGGTGGTAGAACAGCTCACTCCACATTCAAATTGCCATTATCATTAATAAAAGATTCTATTCCAATTTGCCATATAGAACGAGGATCAGATTCAGCTAAAATTTTACAGAATTGTTCCTTGATCATATGGGATGAATGTACAATGGCACATAAAAAAGCATTTGAAGCTCTAGATAAAACATTGCGTGATCGCAAGTCACGTGATGTTGTCATGGGTGGAACCACACTTTTATTATCTGGTGACTTCCGACAAACGCTTCCTATTGTTCCACGTGGAAGTCCTGCTGATGAGCTCGATGCTTGCATTAAATTGTCATATTTGTGGAAGTACATCAAGACTGTAACCTTATCTACAAACATGCGTGTCCATCTTAATAGTGACCCATTGGCTGATAAATTTGTTTCCATACTTCTACAAATTGGAGATGGCAAAATTCCAACAGACAAACATGGTAAAATTGTAATTACTTCAAGTATTGGATCAATTGTTTCCTCACTCGCAGAACTTTGTAACAAAGTTTACCCAAATATAGCTGCAAATTATACTAATCCTCAATGGCTAACAGAAAGAGCAATTTTAGCTCCAAAAAATGATATGGTACACATCATCAATGACCAACTGCTTGATGAAATTCCAGGTGAGGAACAAATTTACACTTCTCTAGATTCTACTGTAGATAATGACCATGCTGTACAGTACCCTACAGAATTTTTAAGTTCCTTGCAATTACCTGGTATGCCACCACACAAATTAAAACTGAAATCTGGATGTCCAATTGTGTTACTCAGAAACCTTGATGCTCCACGACTATGCAATGGAACAAGATTATGTGTAACACAAATGCAACCTCATGTGATAGAAGCAGTCATATTGACTGGTGTAGCTACAGGCGAATTGACATTTCTTCCTAGAATACCAATTATTCCATCAGATTCAACAATTCCATTTAAAAGGCTTCAGTTCCCAATAAAATTATGTTTTGCCATGACAATAAATAAGCTGCAAGGACAAACCTTGGCAGTGGTTGGTCTGAACTTAGCTTCTTCTTGCTTTAGTCACGGACAGTTTTATGTAGGATGTTCACGGGTAGGTTCCCCACACAATCTATATATATTAGCACCAGAGGGTAGAACATCAAACATTGTGTATCCAAGAGCTTTATACAAATAGGAAAGCCAATTCTCCCTTCTATTATTTATAGTTATTTTTTGCTGTGAATTATCAGCATGGCAGTCTCATAAGTATTGTCCACACTCCACCCATATTCCTGTCAGGTCAATGTTTTAAAACTCTGATAGGAAATTCTTATGGGAAGTTTCTAATCTTTTTCATTATAGAATGTGTACCTTTTTCTATTAAAATTTAATTTAATACAACCGTTCACTTCTTTCATGTTAAGTTACTTAAAATCACT
This sequence comes from Euprymna scolopes, assembly GCF_053919585.1. Taxonomy (NCBI): domain Eukaryota; kingdom Metazoa; phylum Mollusca; class Cephalopoda; order Sepiida; family Sepiolidae; genus Euprymna; species Euprymna scolopes. The sequence continues at coordinate 115,670,598 of NC_136488.1, forward strand.
AAACTCAGTTGCAGTGCTCCGTGGCATAGTGGTTAGCATGCCGGACAATTCACATTATATTTTCACATTCGCGCTGACCTACCGTAGTCTTTTTTTTTTTTTTTTTCATAAACACCTAAAATGGATTTTCTTGGTGGCCGAGTTGTTAACATTGCATGTTTTTTTTTTTTTTTCACACTTAATTTTCCAACTTCGCCCCAATACTCCGGGTTGGATCCTTCCTACTTACCTAACATCACTTTTTATTTATTAAACAATCCCCACCCCGGAAACAAACACCCGGGCAACGATCTTTTTTATTCTTTTGTTTTGATTTACTCAAAACCGCACACACCTCGAAACATCCGAGCAACGCCGGGTACCCCTGCTAGTTATTACACATATATGCACAACTCACAACGCAGCATGATATGGTGGCACGCGGTATTATCATACAACACATAATCTTATAACGTCATGGACTTACGCAGCAATAGGAGCTTTAAAAAAAAAACACCACCGCGCAAACACTTTTTTATTACTTGACCTCATATTGCAAATGCTATTTTAATTTTATTTTGAAAACAAAAAAATATAACATAATAGCTAGAAGCACTCTTTCATTATTCTTACTAATCAAATCTCGTAGCATCGGATTACCAGTTGTTTGAGACATGGCTAGATTTCGGCACGGAGACAGGTTAAACAATGTAGATGGGATTGGAAACGGACACAGGAAGAGGTTTTTGCCTCGAAACTAACTAAACAGCATAAACTTGCCACGGCGATTAATAGAATAACTACTTTGGGCATATGATTTGTTCGAACTGTTAATTATAGCTTGAAATACAAATATTTTTCACTCAACATAAAAAGAGTGAAAACCAATATAGAAAGCAAATAACGCTTACAGTTTGATGGATGAGAAAATGCTAAGATATTTATGTAAAAAAAAAAAATGTGGCTTTGTCCGCTCACTATCGCTTCGCTGTTCGCCACTTGAAATATTTGAAACATTAATGTAAATTACCAAAAATTGAAGCAGGCATGGTTCCCCGTGAGTGCACTGTGAACAGAGCATAAAAAATGACTAAGTTCAACATTTGCCCCCGCCATTTAGCCCCCAAAGTCCCAAAGGCCTTAATACATTTAAATTTGAGTTCAGCACTATGCAAAACTGCTAAATTGGCATACGCAGAAACATTTGGACAAATATGGTAAAATAGTCCCAAAAACGGAATTAGCCATAAAACAGCCCCTGGGGCACACTCAAGAGTTATCGCGAAGTATAGATAAACAAATTATATAGAAATCAGTTAGTTACAACTTTTCAGAAACTTTTATAAAAATTCAAGGCATCAATTTTTTTAATAAGCACAAAAGTGTCAGTTTTAGCCATTTTAACCCGAAAGGAACCCCTAGGGGAGCAACCGAAGTTTTCCCAGAAAATCCGTTCTGTTACTTTTTTACTCATATCATATTTAATGTTTGTGCAAAATTTCAAAAATTTCCAAGACGTACTTATTGAGAAAAGTGCGAACAGATGAACAGAAAGAGTGAATTTACAAGTCCACCCTTCTTTTGTCGGGGTCCGAAAATTTCATTCATAACTTCGTTGTAAATCCGAACGAAACGAAATCATGTGTCTGTCTGTCTGTCTGTCTGTGTACATTTCCCTACGCAATAACTCTGTCAATTTTCAGTCTACAGACTAGAAATTTGATATACAGGGTATTGAGATTTAGGAAAATCTTTGTAATCCGTTTTCGGCCAGAAATTTGGCTATTAAGGCGTCAAAGTTCAACTATATGATCTTTGAGAACTCTACGAAACTCCTCCGCCAATGAAATTTTAGATATAGGTTCCTTGGACATGGGTCTAACTTAATAACTTGATTTGAGCCCAAAACAATAAATGTTCAAGGGTCATAATAGGGGTCAAAGTTAAAAAGAATTTGACCTCTGCGGTCTCTACCAAATTACTCAGACAATTTCTGGTCTAAACATTTGAAATTTTACATAAAGGGTATTCAAAGATAGAGCAAAATTTTTAATTGGTTTGGGTCGAAAATTTGAGCTACCAATATATAAATGTATGTATGTATGTTTGCATGTCTGCCTAAAACATTCGACAGGGGTGACGGATTTTACCAAGATCAGTATCGTTTTGAAGCTCGACCCTTCAGATGACAAATACCGAAAAAATGGCCAAAAGCATTAATTTCTTCACCCTCAACTAGGCACTTTCTACAGGGAGCGGTCGCTATTTTCGCCGATATTTTCGAAAGTCATCCCCACTTTTCGATTGTCCAGCCTTAATTTAAACCTATTCGTTTTCTGTAAGGTCTGACGAGGCTGTTGGATCGTAAACATGGTCCAACATTCGAAACATATGTAACCAAACAGATAAAACGGTAATAAAAAAATGAAACATATATATGAATAAAAGATATAATTTAAATTATATAAATAATAAAATGTTATATATAATATATATATGTACAATTTATCATATATATATATATGTGTGTGTGTGTGTATAATTTATTCATATATATATGTATATATATAATTTATTCATATATATATAATTTATTCATATGTATAACACTGGGATAATTTCGATGTAGATTTATTTATCTTTCAAATGTATCCTTAACGATTGAAAATGAATAAAGAAATCAATTTTCTTTTTCACTTGTAGATCAGAAATGCATTATAACTTGTTGAAAATCAAGTGTTTTTTATATTTTTATTCATATCTTCAGCAAAATAAGAAAAAATTGCTGTGCACACAAAAACGTATATACAATGCATACAACTAGTTCCCATATGAAAGTTTGGAGAGATGGTAAAAGTGATTGCTACTAATCAGCTTTACGCGGGGTAACGGGGAAAGTAAAAATAATAAAACGCTTGATAAATAAGAAACGCAGAAAAATATGGAGGATATGAAAAAAATGGAGAAAAAAAAAGGAGGAGAAGGAAAATTCGAAATTTGGATGTTTGCTAATATTCTATTGATTTTCATTTTCTCTAAACCAAGCTGTGTGCTTCTGTTAATTACCAATGGACTAAACATGTATAAGATATATAAAAGATATTATCGAAGGGTCTTACCAAGAGCAGAGATTCCTGAAGCCAAGAAAAACATTCCATGCCAACCAATTGACATCCGTAACGACTGTGCTAGTAATGCACCAATCACTGCAGTTACCGCCTCAAAAAAAAAAAAAAATAAAAAATAATAATAATTTAAAAAAAAAACATTTATACAACAATCGACAATTTTTTAATAACTTTGTATGATGTACCTTTTTGAAGAAGTAAAAGAAATGTTGACCTCTATGAGTTAAAGAACGAAGAGTTCATTTTTGGATTAACACACAGGAAATAACATCTTGGGCCACGCATTGAAATTAAGAATTATGGTATGCTAGATTGTAATGAACGTCAGGGTGAACGGCTCTATAAAAGATCGCGTGTGTTTGCGCCATTCATCGGAGAAAACGAGATAATTCTAACAGTTCCCAATGATGACTGTCACTAACACCGGTCGACGCGAAAGTAATTTATAATATTTGTATTTTGTATTTAAAATTTCATAGGCAGCAAAAGCGAGACATGTCGGGTTATGCAAAAAATTCGTTTTGAACAATCAGTGATTTGAATAAATTTCTGATAAAAATATAGTTATTTGAACAAGTTGTTTCTTTAAATTCAATAAAAAGGAGAAAAAATACCATATTATTTTGCTGAACTTGACGTGTATGTAGGTTCTGGATAAAATGTTTGTGCGTGCTGCTAGTTGGAAGAAGTTGCTTTTTTTAGCGGATCTTTATTCATTGTTGTCATTTTTGCAGTCCCGTATAAATCAGTTTTCAAGCAGTATCCATATCAATTTAAATACTTAATAGCTTTCACTTTTTTATTATAATCGATTGTTTATGGATCAAAAATCATTTTATTCTTATTAAACACCCGTAGTCATATTGACTGAAACGTCAAGTAAGGTTTCACAAATTTTATGTTCGCAGAGTACGGCTTTGAATTGTCTGCTTCTATAAGCGTTCAAGAAAAGCAAATGAAGTAATTCACGTAATATTGACTTTTGGGGTGTAACTATGGCGTGAAATGAGAAAACAGATATGATATATTTTCTAGTCAGACAGCGAGAAGGTGAATACGTGCAAAATTTTTCACACACAGTTGAACGATGAGGATACCGAGATATAAAACGCGTATAGTGGGAGAAACTCTGCTTCATGTTTAGATTAAGACAAAGAAAAAATAATAAAACTTCAACTAATCTTAAAAACTTGTGAGTGGCTTCAGCAAAAGCATGTTTGAACTAAGTATAAATCTGTCTCCTATCACAGAAAGATGTGACACAGGGTCGGAAGATAGGGATAGATAGACCAACGTACAAGAGGTAATGCATTCTAGCCCCGCAAAAAATGTCTAAGGAGTCCCGTCGGCATTCCTCGGTCGGAGAACCTCAGTCGAATGTGGATAAACTCTTTCCAAAGAGATCAGGAAAGTTGGACCACATAGAATTGATCGGAACAATACATTAACCGATCAGAGCATGGCCAGAAAATGCTGCACGGCACAACCTGCCAGACTGATTGTTAAGAACGTATCGATGACTGGTATTAAGTGTCAAAAAGAATTTGGCAACAATGGCGTCGGCGTGACCCCGTGGGTCGTTGTGAGTTGTTAAATTAGGCCAGCAGAGTATGAAATATAATATATTTGACGATAATTGATTGCCCAGTCTGCGTAGATGAACATTACATCACAAAATAACGGAATATAAATCGTCAGAAAGACTCGGAGATTAAAAACAATACTCACCTGTGAAGTAAACATGATTCCATAATTGACTGAATAATATTCTGCGCCAAAACATTTCATCGTGACGGAGGGGAAGGTAGAAAAACTCCCGGAAAATGTCAAGAAGATCAAGCAGATCCATATGAAGAAGACTGGTTCACGTCCCAATTCGGAAAGATTCAGAGTTGCGAAGAGACACGTCATCAAAGCCGTAATGCACAATTGGGCTGTCTAATAGATGCACACAATAAAAGAAAGAAATTAACAAGAACTTCTCGTTGGAAACACTCATCGAATATAAATACGAGACGTGTCTAAATACAAAGCGAAAGTCGAAGTACGCATTAACAAAACAACGGCTGATGTAAAGCATTACAAAGGCACAGTGTTCATCTAAATTATAGCAAATCGTATCTTCCATGCCGTTTAGTGCGTTAGAAAACGGTATTCAAAATGTTTCAAAGAAAGAATAAAATTTGATTTAAGTTATGATCAAACAATAATAAAATAAGATAAAAGGCCCCTGCATCATAATTTAGATCAAGTCAGAATTTAAAAAATGAAACGTAGTGTTCATATCATTTAGCGATGAAGTCAGGATTTTAAAAAGAAAAAATAGCGCTTAATCCGAATTGTGAAACACTACATCTCTTATACTTTTAGTAATATTATAAAGCCGAAGTCTGGATGAGAAAAAAATGGAACTTGATTAAACAGCTGCTAAGAGAATTTTTATATTATTTCAGTTATGAAACAGAAATTTGAGTTTAGAAAAAAATACTGCCTGATATTAGCGTTTTAGTTACTTAAATAGTGTACGATTAAGCCCATTAGTATATCAATTGGTTACTTGAAAATAACAAGGAATGAAAGTTCAGTTGGGTTAATTGGATTACTAGATTGTTGCAATTGATAAACCGAATGTGATGCCGCATGACTAAAATAGATAATGAGGGATAGAAGTCATTAGTTTCTTAGAAGCTCCCATGCTTCTATTTCAGTCTTGAAAGACAAAGGATACCCCCTTAGGGGCAGTAACGCGTGTAATTGTGAGGCAAGGGTTGCGCAATCCCAACCACACCTGAATCGGCACTGTTTGAATCCAGTGGCAAGGAGAAAACCAGGACGACTGGAACCAATGGCGAGATAAGCGGAGAGCACATACAGCACCTGAAAGTCCCAAATGGTCACCCATTTAGTACTGACCAGGTTCAACGTTGCTTAGCTTCGGTGATCCAGTGGGAACCAGTGTGTCAGTGTGATTATGCCGTATTCGTATTTAGAAGCACTACACGTGTGAACAAAATGCACAAGATATAATTAAACAGCAATTATCGATCCCTCGATATTCCCTACCCCATCACACTAGTTAATGGTTTGGAACGAAGATCAAGGCGGATAAACCTCTTTTGTTTTCCAATAGTTTTGTATTGACTTTGTGTATTTTGAAAGTACGAGGCGCGTTCCAGAAGTAATGCTTCCTATTTTTATTCCGCCCGACTAGATCTGAGGAGATTGCAAATTGCATTGTTATGATGACTGAACTTATGTATTCATGACCAGACGGTCTCATCTCTGTTGCAGATATTGACCGCATAAAACTCTAAAAAGCAACCCATGTCATGGACGTGCGTCAGAAGCAGAGATGCGTCATTTAATTCCTGACAAATATGCATTGAGAATAGTGGTATATAGATATAGAAAATTAGATTCTGGAGCACAAAAGGTCGCTCATTTAATGGTTGCACTCCCGGCTTTGTGGGTATTCAACTTTGAGTTAAAAAAGATGCTTTACTTTTGGAACGACCCTCATATGACAAAGCGCACTCCGAGTGCCCATGTTCATCGTTGACAAGAGCGCACTGAGAATAGTGGTGACTATGTAGAAAAATAAATTCTGGAGCACAAAAGGTCGCGTGTTTTAATTATATCACTCCCGTCTTCGTAGCTCTTCAATATTTTAGTTAAAAATAGAGGGTTTACTTTTGGAATTACCTTCACATAAACAAGTATAAATACATTTTATTTCATGCGGTATGCCCTTTGTAAAGGAAGATCACCGCACACGTGCATGCACGAAGAACACACGACAATGTATGAATATATTTTGTGAACTTTAATATTTCTGTAACGATTGCGACAGCTTTATTTTCTGCATGTATCGCACAAAGATTGAATCGCAACAATAAACTCCAAGTCAGCATTAAAAGAAAAACGTTGCGCCTGGTTTAAATTATGACAAAAACACCTGTCTATATTATTGTACTACTGACGTCAGATTTTTTAAAGAAAAAAGCGCGTAATTTGAAATATTTAAAACGACAATTATTGTATTACTGAGTTATAAAACTGAAGTCATCATTTAAAAAGAAAAAAACAGTATCTTATCAAAATTATGACAAAGGTGCTTCCGACTTTTGTCACTATGTTATAAAATTGAAATCAGAATTTACAAAAGAAAACGTAGTGCTTGATCTGTTATCTAAATTATGACAAAGACACTTGTTATACTTTTTATTTCTAAGTTACAAACCCGAATTCCAAATTCTAACAGGGAAAAAGTAGGAAAATGGCGCTTTACCATTTAGATAAAGCGCCATTTTCCTACTTTTTTTACATGCTTTCATAATACTCATGAAACAGGAATCAGAATCGTTTTTTAAATAAAAGGGAAAAGATGACAGAAACACAAATTCATTTGAGTACATTAAAACGCCATAATTCAAAGTATATGACTGGCAATATTCAGTGAAAAAACATAAATATTCTTACCTTAAACGATGATCTATCAGCAACATATCCCCAAAGTATTCGGCCAGCCGCATTGCAAACTGAAGCAAAGGCGCCGACCAAGGAAAGAAATTTGTCATTTTTAATAAAACTTTGTCCATAAGCCTGAAATATTCGAGTTAAAAAAAAGTTATATTAAGCAAAAGAGAAGACATAGTTGCAGTGATTGCATAGCCAATTTGATTTGGTACCAAGTCTGTTACAATTGGTGCATCTGCCAGTAAAAACCGAGAGTCAAAGTTATAAATGTTCTGCATTAAGCAATTTCGCAAAGAACGATCAGCATCAGCGTGTTGAATGGTAAAGTGGACTTTTGCAAAAAAGATCAAAAGCATAGCTTATCAATCATTTCCGAACAGAATACTCTGTTTTGTTACCAAGTGTATATTTGGCTTCATAGAAATGTTGTTTTTTGGTTATTTGTAGGAAAATTCGCCAAGGGTTGTTTATTTACTGACAGAGAATGTGAGCTTCCTTTAGAAAAGGATTAGTTTTATTCTCTTAATCTATACATGTGCGATATCGAGCATGATCCAGAATGGAAAGAATCAAGGGATCAAAGTAATAAGTGGTTCCATACTTCCTCCATTTGATGAAGCTTTCAGCAGGAACTCAGTTTTGTCATAGTATTATGAAAGATGACCTTTTGTTCTGTTGGAGTCTAATATATTGGTCATTAGTGATGATGACAACGGTTTTTGGTGACAATTCTTCGGACTGGCCGCTGGTAAGCTACGGTCGTTGTTACTACAATTAAAATAGGCCAACAGACTAGACATGCATAACTTGCCGGATTTTGCCATTGTTGTTAAGTTTTGAAACCCATATGGAGCATTAAAGAATGATGGCTCATAGACTACTTAACTCGAGGTATCGAACTGGGCTGGAAAAAAAAACATTGACTACCAATAGAAAATGGTGAGAGATAACATCCACAACTAAGATGATATATTGTATTATTCAGGTTGCTTGAACAACTATTCGCATCTTGTCATGTTCATAATGTTCTAGATACTATAAACTTTGACCTCCGTCGGGTTCATATTTCAAACGTGAGTTATTTATGTTGAACTTGAAAACCTGGACAGAAATTTCGAACAGAACCCTTGAATTAATTAACGAACGTAAATCTTCCTTATTCTTTCGGTCATGACCTGTAAAAATGTCAATTTATGTTATTGTAATGTTAGAATGTATTTGTGTCATTTTATTTCATAACGAATAAATTAAAAAACAAAACAATAGTAAAAATATGCTGCGGCAAAATGATACTCAATCGTCTATTACACATCACTAATTCGTTCCTTTTCATGGGCTGATTATTTGTGTTCTGCTATCTTTTTTCTTGTTAGTTCTTACTGCTAAAATTTTAGTCCATATTTGTTTCTTTATACCATGTGACGGAGGATCACTTTATCTTCATAAATTTCCGAGAAGTCTATCGCTGGTTATAACATGTATTTGTGGATGTAGATAATTCAGCTAACTCAAAAATACAAAAAGTAAAGGGTTTACAAAAGAGTGGGCCATTTTGATCGATCTTCATGGTTGTCCTCAATTTGACTCCATGTATCAGAGCACCACGCAATGTGGGAAACATAGCTATTTTGTGTATGATAAGGAGCAAGATTCTTCATGAGGTTACCCTGTGAATATACATTGGCATAAACAAACCCCTGAAGAAGAGTAAAAAATTACCACAAATCCTGCTATTCAATGAGTAGCACTTATTCCAGTGGAATTTATCAACAACTTGATCATCTGCTTCTGAGAACAACGTGGTTTATTATTTGACACTAAGTACTTATAACTGCTCCACTTAGTGGACTACTGTGAACTATATGCAGGTTTGACGTGACGCATATATAATGACCATATGAAAAATCACATTTCTACACTTACTGATGCATGATTCAATACAAGAAAATTGCATGAAAAATATTACCTTGTAGAGTGTGGAGATGAGCACCATACTTTGGCCATTTGCAACAAATAGTAGCCACAGCATGTAAAAGCTTTTCGTTTTTAACATCGCTAATGGAGTCTGATTTCGAGCAATGCTGATCACAGATGCCGTTCTGCATTCAAAAAGAAAAAAAGAAAGATTAATATTTTGAACATTCGTGAAAAAAAACAAGATTTGAAAAAATAGAGATATGTTTTGTATTAACAGAGATGTCAACTCTGTCTGTCTGTCTGTCTGTCTGTCTGCCCCTCTATCTGTCTCTCTGCCCGTGAATTCCACCTTTTCTCGGAAACTATCGAATCCGATCTCGTTACAATTTTGTATGGGCCTTTTTTATAAGGTGCAGTTAAGTAAGTATTCTGGTGTTCGTTTGGTCCACAGTTAAGACTTAATAGGAATTAATAAGGATTAGTCATTAAAATACCACTAGAAAGGTTCTCAAAAACTACTAGGTCTCTCTAGTTGAAATTGTGTAAGGTTCTTTGCTAGAATGACGTGCACTGAACTAAGTATTATGGTATTCGTTAGATGATTAGGGAGTAAAAGAGATTAGTATTTAATGCAAAAATGGGCACAAATTTAACCAAATTCAATCATCAATTTGGCATAAAGCATTCATTCTAAGTCAACGACCAATAACTTTTATCTGTTTTAATAAGTAAAAGTCTAGTGCATATATATATATATGTGTGTATGTGCATATATATACATACATTATATATATATACATACATTATTTATATATATATATATATATATATATATATATATATATATATATATATATATACTGTATTAACAAAACAAAGACTTCAAAAAAGGAATTGGTAGCAACAAAAAGTGTATCTCATTGTAAGTTACAATTGTTTCAAGACCGGTAGGACAATTTCAAGCATTATGGCGTTTGAAAAGTTTCACATAACCAGCCTTTCTTCAAACTTCTTGAATAAAAAACACTTTAACAATAGAATATTATTTAAAGAAATTTCCTTTAAAAGAAATGAAGCATGCGAAAACATTTATCCTGGACGCATCCAAATTTACTGTGAAATTCAGTATATGAGAAACAAGTCTATATATATATATATATATATATATATATATATATATATATATATATATATATATAATGAAATATATATATATATATATATATATATATATATATATATATATAATGAAATATATATATAATGAAATCAAAGGGATTTAGTTTTTACCTGATATACGCCATGGTAAACTTCAAACTAACATAAATAACAGTATTTATATATAGAAATTTTAATCCCAACCGAATAAAAAGCTCAATATGCAATAGAGAGTAGGGCTTATTATAATAGCAATCAAGAAACTTCTTTGGCTTCTTTAATTAAAAAAAACTTAAATCTAAGAATATTCGCTTCTCACTTAATTAGAGTATTATGTGTAAATCGCAATCTTACACCCCTAGATCTTAATATTGTAACCTCTGCCTTTTTGAGGCAGTGAAGATAATAACGTCTCCTCAATCCAAGAATATAATCAATGCAAAGAGTGAGCTGATTTTCCACTGCAAACATAGGGCAAAATACAAGTGTTGCAATTTTGAAATTACGTAGTACTCTTGTTAAAATTTAAAATAAAATTACGTTAGAATTTTTTTGTTACTACTATACATTCTTATTATTGTAGTTTTTTAACCCATTCTACCGGATTTTATCCTCCTGTCTTATTTAGTTTATTGCTTTTATCTTGAGAACTATAGAAATAATCAATACCACTATCGGCTGTTATTATTTTATTTTTTACATATTAAGATAAATAGTACTCCTAAATTATACACATTTCTCTGTATATCTCCGCCCGTTCTTGACATTCCGATAGCCGTTCTTACCATGAGGAGTTGGAAGTGCCTATTCCGAAAGTCGTTTATAACATGAGGAGGTTAGGATTTGGCCAACAACAACAACAACAACAACAACAACAACACCACCACCAACAACAACAACAACAACAACAACAACAGCGCCTAAAAAGGCGGCTGCTCATTTTTTAAGTGTATGCTCATTTTACGTTAAATTAATATAGAAAAGTGGTCCCCCATTTTTTAATCTATAATTTCTCCATATCTTTGAAACTCCTCGTTTCCTGTGATTTAAACTATTATTTTTGTTTTCAGCACCCTCGAAAACTTATAAAAGTGGTAATTTAAATGGAGTTTTGTGGGTGGAAAGATATTGTTTCAATCATTGTCATTTGTTTTCCTATTTTTTCATATGAATCTGATATTTCCCCCAAACCTTTGGCCTTGGTGGAGGGGAGACTAAAACTTGCTCTTATAGTTTTAAATAATCTGAAATAACAGCAAGGGGAGACTTGATTCAAAATATTTCTCATATGTTTTATGGTTTTCATAAATTAAGTAAATCTCACAGTTTATAAGGCGTATTTGATACTGGAGATATTCATAATCGTACCCTATTTTCAAAAAGAGAGGAAATATAACATATGAGAAATATTTGGAATCAAGTCTCTCCTTGCTGTTATTTCAGATCATTTGAAACCATAGCAGCAAATTTTAGTCTCCTCTCTATCAAGGCCAAAGCTTTTGGGGAATATATATATATATATATATATATATATATATATATATATATATATATATATATATATATATATATATATATATATAGAGAGAGAGAGAGAGAGAGAGAGAGAGAGAGAGAGAGAGAGACGGAGGGAGAGAGAGGGAGAGAGATTATTTTTCAAATGTTGTTCGTTTAAAATACAAGAAATTTAAGCAAGTTTTTATTTAAAACAAGACACAAAGATTAAATATCCTGAGATCTATATACTTGTTTAGTAATTAAAAAAAAAACGTAAGGTGAAATAACGGTAGATATTTCGACCGTTTTTGGGGCAACTATAAAGACGACATATTCATAAGCATAATGGCGGGTTGGAATAATAGACAACTGTGATAGTGGTGAAGAAATAAGAGAAATGAAATACAATCTTTTTTCATAAGTTGACACTTTTTATTTCCTTATCGGTATTTTTTCAGATTAGGTCCACCTCCACAATTTTCTTTTAAATGACGACTTTTATAGGTTTTCGACTATGCTGAATAGGAAGATCGCATTGAAATTTTGCAAAAATAAGTATTTATCGAGATATAAAAAGTTGTATTATGCATTGTATTGTTTGGCGGCCATCTTTTACGCGTGTGCGTGCGCCATAAACAAATCTACTCATGTATAATTGACACTTCCACCTACCGGAAACACTTTTCTGGGTTTGCCCCCACACCCCACCCCCACCTTCCACTTAGCGGAAAAATCCAGTTTTCTGAAACTGAGAATGTCTCCGACCCCCCCTCCCCCCCCCCAAAAAAAAAAAATGGTGCCCGCAAAACACATCTCTGGAAAACTCGTACCTGGAAAACTTGTCCCTTCTGTCTAGGTAGGAAAACTGGTCCCTTGTTTATTCGATAAGAGACCGGTTTTCCTACCTAGCAAACGGGGACGAATTTTCCTAAATTCAAAAAAAAATTGGTCATTTTTATACAGTTTACACAGTTATAGTTTCTAAATTTCCAAAGCATCATCTTCATGTTGAGTATGTGTTAATTTAGTAACACATTGTGTTACTAAATAATATTTCAGGTTTGCAAGAAAATAAAAATTTTAAAAAAGAAAGATAAATAAAAGAAAAGGACATTCTAACTCAACACTCACCTTATAAATTACGACTTTTATTGGTTTTCGGGTATGCTGAAAACGAATATCACCTTTAAACTTTCCACGGACTTCGGGTATTAAGATATCTTGGTCAAATAAACCGGCAAATAAGTAACAAACAAGATTTTTTTTTCCGAGCAGAAAAATGCGTAAGAAACCAAAAATAAATGAATTAACAAACAAAAATTATTTTTTATTAAAATTTTTTTTGTTGATTTCTAAAGGAGAGATATTTTAACTTGAAGATTAAAGACAGAAAAAAAAAATTTACGATCGATAATTTAAAATAAAAAATGTTAGAGCGTAATGTAAAACTTGAAAATAATTTTTTTTTTAATTAATTACATTTACGAAATTAAATCTACCAGAAGGAATTACGTTTTTTTTTTTTCGTAAACAAATCAGATATATTTTTTTATTAATATTTGAATTGTAACCCTTCAAAATTTGAAAAGAAATTTGGAAACCTTTAAACTAGCGAATAGACTAGGTACGGGCAAAATGAATGCCGGTGCTCAAAATCTATAAACATTTTGACTCTCTCCCTTTAAAAATTCACCAAAAATCAGGAAATTAACCAATATTCTGTGGTAGAACTCATTGTCAGCGATTATTTTTATGAAAGAAAAAAAATTAAATTCTTATGATAAAATATGTGCAAAAAATGAACTTTTTATGATAAATTATGTGCAAAAAATGTCCTGCGATTTTTTGAAGTGAAGAAAAAAATGAAATTCTTATAAAAAAAAATGTGAAAGTGTTAGCGGTATTCTGTATGAAGCGATGTAACTGTTCAGGCGGAAAAATCGTTGGATTGTGAATTTGGTTTACGCGGGCTTGTTTACGCACGCATGCGTCAGATATTTTTGTGCGCATGCGTGACCATCTGAAATTCTATAATACAGGTCTTTATATCTCGCAAACTACTTTTTTATATAAAGTTTAAATGAGATTTTCGTCTTCAGCATAGTCGAAAACGAGATTAAGTCACAACTTTATAGAAATTTGTGGATTGTTTGTCACGGAGAAATACATTTGTTTATAGTGCGCTTCGCTTCAGTACCAAGCGCCAAAGCGTGTTTATTTTTGGAGCCGTGTGTGCGGGGGGGGGGGCATTGAGAGAATTTCCAAACGGAATTTCGTGGTCGCTCTGACAGGGCCCAACGAATGGAGAAACGATCATCTACATGTGATATTCGTTTTCAACATACCCGAAACCAATAAAAGTAATTTTAAAGGTGAGTGTTGAATTTGAATGTTCTTTTATTTTATTTACCACAATTTTCTTTAAATGACGACTTTTATAGGTTTTCAACTATGCTGAATACGAAAATCACACTGAAATTTTGCAGACGCAAGTCGTTATCGAGATATAAAGACAAAAAAAAAATGATCAATTCTTTGGTGGAGGGGCAGTCTCAGTCTCAGAAAAGTGGATTTTTGGCGGACCTGTACAATATTGCCTACCCCTTAAAAATCCGCGTTTTTCACCTTTTTCCTAAATTTTTTTTTCCGACGATTATCATAGACTACAGACTTAAGTATCATCCTAACAGAATGTTGAACAAAAATAAATTTAATGACTAATAAGAGGGGGTTCTAATTACGTGACACGTCGGGAAAGAAATTGGACCGTAAGTCAGAGAGCAATGAAGTAGAACTTCATAACGAGAAAGAGAACCCCCTTAAAAGTCATTAAATTTATTTGTTTTCAAAAACTTAAAAAAAATTTTTTTTTTTTAGTTTTGAGGGCACCATTTTTTGGGGGGGAGGGGAGACATTCTCAGTTTCAGAAAAGTGGATTTTTCCGCTAAGTGGAATCCCAGAAAAGTGTTTCCGGTAGGGGGTAGTGTCAGTCATACATTAGTAGATTTGTTTATGGCGCGCACGCGCGTAAAAAGATGGCCGCCAAATAATACAATGCATAATACAACTTTTTATATCTCGATAACTGTTTATTTCTGCAAAATTTCAATGGGATCTTCGTATTCAGCATAGTCGAAAACCGTTAAAAGTCGTCATTTAAAAGAAAATTGTGGAGGTGGACCTAATCTGAAAATTTACCCCAACGCTTATGAGATTGCATTAAAAATACAATGTAATTGTATATATTTTTTTTTTTCATTTGTTTTTAATTGTATGAAATGGTTTTAATAGTGGAATTGTTATTATGTTTTTATTGCGTGCGGGGAGATATGTTTTCAGGGAAACATTTTATTAGTTGCTATACTAATAATTAAAAAGACAGACAGGAAATGATTAAAGAGAGAAAGTTTTTTTATGGTTTTTAAAAGACATTCGTAATTCATTCGTCGGGTTGTAAGGATGTATTTGCTGAGCATAATTGTTCACTAAATATTTAGTGTGAAAGTCTTGCCGATATTGATTTGTAGTTCATTTAAACAATAAAGCGACTTCTAATGTTTGTTAATTATCCAAAGTGTATGATAGTCTCCTATTTCCGGTGTAAGTGGGAACGTTTCTGGTAGCAGTCGTGAATCTGTTCATTATCTTGGAACGCGTTTCTAGTTGAGACTTAAAAAAAGGGGGTATGTTTCCACCTTAAACTGCTCATTTGTTTTCGTAAATTTACAAATCAGCTGTAAATATTCAAATATTACACACACACACACACACACACAAACACTCTCTCACACACACACACACACACACACACACACACACACACACACACATATATATATTAATGTCAGGACGATTAATCTGAATCGGGAATCACAACTTTTGGGGGCATCGAAATCGGTATCAGAATCCGAAAAACTCGTGCCCATTTTCCGATACCTAAAACGATTCTTTTTATCGTTTTTATGTTTTTGTTTAAAACTTAATTTTCTTCGGTTCGTATTAATGATGAAATGATAAATATTTATTGATTTTAAACAACCAGTAAAACTAAAACCTATAACTCACACTTATCAGTGGATTTTTATATTTGCGAAAATGTATACACATTTTACAGGGTTTTTACGGTAATCCAATACCCTCTCCAACAAACTCAACTCTAAATATAGAAATTTAAACAGAATCGGGATCAGAATCAGTAATTGTATTGGGATCGGGAATTTAGTACAGAATTGGTAATTGTATCAGAATTGGGAAAATTATCGGAATCGTCCCATCACTGATACACACACACGCACATACGCACATGCACACACACACACACACACACACACACACACACTCACACACACACACACACACATATATATGTTGTTGTCTGACTGTAGAATTTCAAATGAAACCACTTTGGGAGCTTTCAACGGTATCATAAGTTTATTTTTAAAATAAATATAACTTACAGAAATAAAATTGTTATCTGCCTAGACATAAATTTGGTTTCTGTTTATTCATTTATTATTTATTTATTTTATTTTATTTATTTATTTATTGCATTATTGAAAAAGGGGTATAACAGAATAAAAAAATAAGTCTAATATTTTTTTCGAAACGGAACTAAACAGGCAACGGTGCGCTACAGCCTGTTCTTATACCAGGCCTGGACCAAATTAGAACGTAAACCTTCAAAATCGGAAATGACTGTCATGTGCGTCAGAAGTCAGACATGATGTGTAAGAACGTTCATGACATAAAGGAATTTCCATGTCCAAAAGAGCGACTATAACTCACTTCTTTGTCAGATTTAGTATCTAAGCTAGAAAAGCAAACGAGGAATGCTAACTATTACTAAAACAAAAAGAGTTATTACACTCGGCTGCTTTTCTTTTGAAGTGTCTATTTAAGAATGTCTACATATTAACAAACTGCCGAACCAGATTAAGTATGATTTTTAAATAAAGTGTGGCAAAACACTTTGCTTTATTGCTGATAACAATAATAAGTGAAAATTGGATAGCTATTATCAAAGTTTGATTTGTCAGCTTAAATACTATTTAGGTTCAACTTTGAAAATCTGACCGACATTATTTTACGTATTAGAATACAACTGTGATGGTATTCTAATAATTAATGAGATAGGAACAATTCAACAATGATCCTCACAGCTGAAGAAGAAGAACCATTGCTACTCAAGACGGAGTTCTGATCGACAGAAATAGGAAAGACGTTTCTCGCAATAAACCAACGTGTCATGATCATGTGCTGTCCTTCGTGTCCGAAGACGACTTCCTGTGAACCATCATTCTCCACTTGTCACGGTCGCGACTGAGGGTCTGCCAGCTTCCAGTATGGATCAACCTGTCCTTTAGATTTCATTTGACGGTGTCACGAAACCTGAGCTTAGGTCTGCCTATGCCTCATACCCCATCCTCCAGTTGTGAAAACAGTATCTGTTTTGGTAATCAGGAGTTCTCCATTCTGTTTACGTGCCCGGCCCATCTCAGGTTTTTTTTCTGGATGAGCAGGTCATACATGCTTGGGAGGGTTGCTAGTGATAGGATCTCCTTGTTGCTGACAAAGTCATACCACTTGACATTTAAAATCTTCCAGAGGTGTCTCATCATATAGGTGTTGAGCTTGCGGGCTACCAGTTTGTACACTGGTCAAGTTTCTGCACCATATAAGAGTGATGAGAGAACGATGGCACGGTACACCAAGCATTTAGTTCTGAAAGTCAGGTCTTTATTTTGCCAGACCTTCTGTTTGAGTTTTCCATGGGATATGGAGGCGTTAGCTATTCTTGTAGAAATCTCCTCGTCCATTTTGTTGTTGACGGTGGTCCCTAGGTATTTGAATTTGCTGACATTGTAAAGCTCCTGGTCTTGAATCTTACTTGGCTGGCTTGTTGCTGGTGATCCAGGGGATTGTTGGTACATCATTTCGGTTTTCTTGATGTTAATCTTCAATCCGAAGGCCTTGGCTGATCCTGCAAAGTGAGTTATTATGTTCTGAGCATCCTCGTGACTATGCACTACAAATGCGGTGTCATCAGCAAACATGAGCTCCCGTATGAGTATCTTTGTTGTTCTATTTGCGGATTTGTATGCATAGACATTGAAAAGGTCTGCTCCCGGCCTAGATCGTATAAAAACACCCTTATCACAATTTCTAAAGGCATGCCGAAGCACAACTGACAGGTAGAGTGAGAAGAGGGTTGGAGTGAGGATGCAGCACTGTCTGACACCATTCTGCACATCGAATGGATCGGAGAGCTCACCGTTCAGCTTAACTGTGGCTTTGATGCCTGAATGAAGGGCTCTGACAAGGCTGGTGAAGTGTGCAGGAAAGCCAAGCTTCAGCAAGACTTCCCAAAGAGTGCTTCGATCCACCGTGTCGAAAGCCTTCGTAAAATCCACAAAGATCATGTACAACTCCATATTTTGCTCCACATACTTCTCCTGGATCTGTTTGAGCGAGAAGATCATATCTGCTGTGTCTCTGTTTGCACGGAATCCACATTGTGCCTCAGGTAGCAAGGTTTCAGCATGCACTGTAAGCCTGTTCAGGAGAACACGCGCGAACACTTTCCCAGGGACTGAGGGCAGTGATATACCCTGGTAGTTACCGTACATCCTCCGATCTCCCTTTTTGAATATGGTCACTAGCTATGCGTCTTTCCAATCTTGAGGGACAGTTACAGTGGTCCAGGCACTCTGTATGATTGTGCAGAGAGTGCTAAGTAGTTTTTGTCCTCCTCGCTTGATGATCTCAGGGTATATGCCGGCAGACCCAGCTGATTTGCCATCCTGTAACATCAGCACTGAGTCAGGGCATCTGTCCATCCAGTGCTGTGTCGGGAACTGCTCCAAGTTGATTTATTGCTCGTTCATCAATGTCTGGCGTCTCGTTTAGCAATGTTTTGAAATGCTCAGTCCAGTATTTTAGAAGCTCGCATTTGTCAGTGAGGAGAGTGGAATTGTCGCTTGCAAGTAGTTGATCGGGATGGCTCACATTTGGGCCCCAGACTGCTTTCATACTCCCATAGAAACCCTTCATGTCATTGGTGTCAGCCAGAATCTGTAGTTCAGCAGCCTTAGCCATCCACCAACTGTTCTTAAGTTCCCTACATCTGCTCTGGAGCTTGCTGTTTGCCTTAGCGTACTTTGCTTTGATGGATCTAGTGTTCCTGAACAACATTGAACTTCTTGCAGCATTTCTCTAGTTGATGAGTTGCTCGATTTCTTCACAGTTCTCATCGAACCGGTCTTCATGGCGTTTCCCGACCAGCCCGAGGCACTCTTTAAATGTTTCATAAACAGTTTCTTTGAAGGGCAGCCAATCTGAGTTTACATCTCCAGTTGGTTCAGCAAGTCTCTCATTGAGAGCATTCACCAGCTCTTCTCTTACATTTTGATGTTACAAGCCGTTGATATCCAGCTTCTTAGGGTCGGGGGTTCTTTATCTTTATTTTGCATCTCAGTTTGAATCTCGCTTGTGTCCGGATCATAATATGGTCAGTGTTGCAGTTTGCTCTCCTCATTGCTCTCGTGTCCAGGATTTCTGGGAGGTCACGTTGACGAGTGATGACGAAGTCAATGAGGTGGCAATGTTTACTTTTAGGGTGCATCCAGTAGTTCCTGTGAAGAGGCTTGTGTTTAAAGAAGGTGTTGGTGATGCAAAGCTGATGCTCAGTACAAAGTGAAAGGAGGAGCTCCCCATTTGAGTTGACTTTCCTGCATTCATACTTCCCTAGTGCTCTGGACCAGGTGATATAATCCTGTCCTACCCTGGCGTTAAAGTCTCCCATGAGTATGATCTTATCCGGTTTTGGTACAGATGCAAGTGTACTGTCTAACTGATGGTAAAATATATCAATAGTTTCCTGAGAGTTGTCATAGTCGGAGCATATATAGCTATCAGGGTACACCAACGGTCTTCTGATAAAGGTAGCCTGAGTGTCATCAGCCTGCCATTTACCATATGGGGCACTTCTATCAGTTTCGTCACTAGCTCGTTTTTGATGGCTAGTTCGACACCAGAGTCGCTTCTCTCACTAGAGGCCCTACCACTCCAGTAAATGGTGTAGTCTGACTCTCTAATGGAACCGCTCTCTTTGAACCTGACTTCACTCAGGGCAGCAATATCGATGTCATATTTTTCTAATTCGCACGATATAATTACACTTCTTTCTGGTCTTGCTGAATCAGACCTGTCAAGTATCGTTTGTATGTTCTACGATGCAAACTTGAAGTTGGGTGTATTGTGGGCCTTATTATCCTGGGCGACGCCCTGCCAGTATAAGTTCTTTTTCTGTTTTTGTTTCATGGTTCGTAAGGAATTTGCTGACAAGATAGTTTAAGGATGAAGTGGGTTTTATCAGTTGCCATTTCACCCCTCTCCTCCAGGTACGCCAGACTGGCAAAGATTGCCCAAGACGAGTCAGCAGCTCATTGGTTGCAGTGACTAGGCAGAATGAGTATTATCAACTTTCTCAAACTACCTTAACAGAGCGTCACAGTTTCTGGTTTTTCTGTCTGGGTTGAGCTTCCCATAGATCCCTGCACTGTTAGCCTGAAGTTCAGTTTCCAGTGGCGTCCGCCTGGAGGTCAGCACAGAGTCTTGACTGACAGCTACACTTCCGTACATCTGTCAAGCCCTTGGGTGATCGGTTCCGCAGTGGTGGTGGATGGCAGACCAAGCGATGCACTGGATTGCGTTATGGAACCGATTGCGCACACACACACACGCACGTATATACACACACACATATGTATATGCGTATACCCGCAAGCACCTATATTCATAAACACACAGAAAAGCACATCCGTATCCATGCACCAACCAGCATACGCCTATGTACAAATATATACATACACACATATACACATCTTAAAAGCCTCCATGAACCCGCATAGATGCACAGATGCACCTGTATATTTATAAACACCCACCCAACAACATATATATTCACAGATCTAGGGAAACTTCCTATTATAAACATTTACTTATAAACAATCACACCATCCATGCGACCGGTGCTTATAGGCACACACACACACACGCACATATATATACGGATATTGTAATGCGTGTATATCAATTAAAAACTGAAAGTGTTAATAACTATTAATTACCTGGAATTTTTCTTACTGATGGAAGATTTACTTTTCTGGTTATTAAGTGTCGTTTCATCAAAGGAAATCGTAGATTCTTTTCTAGGGGTTGCCAATACCTCATTGCTTGAAGTTAAAGTATATACCTCATTAACTTCCCCGGCTACAGACTGACGAGGTGTTGCAACCTGAACAAAAAAGAAAACGAAATAAATAAATTATAATTATATACAAATAAAAATGTGTGTTTGATAATAATTCTGACAAAAGTTTCTTAAACAACGATGAAGAAGAAATCTTTAGTTAACAAAGAGCAAAATATATTAATTCAATTTTAAATATTGAACGAGATACTTTCATACAATTAAAGGTGCAGATCATCTTTATCTTTATCATTTATCACTGGTTCTAGAGATTGTCAATTTGGTAGCCATATTGCAATAGTGTTGTAACATTTTAAATTGTGAACAATTTCTGGCAATTGTTTTCCAGATGACTGACACAGCAGCTAGTATAGTCCCCCATTTTTGTCTTGGCGACATGTTGAATTAAAATAAGGGAACATGTCTTTTGCTTCGGCTATTCAACCAATAACTTTGCCTCCAATTAATAAATTGATGTTTACAGGGTATCTATTTTGATCGCAATATCGTCTCCTAGTTTCACTTGAGCATCCACTTGTCTTATTTGGGTATCATGAAATTTCTTTTGCAGTTCAGATATATTCATAAATGAAGAGGTGTCACGAAACTAAAATTTTGAGAATATTTGTTAATTTCATTAACCACAGTTATCTTTCACTTTCAACTCTTCAACTAAATATTATCCACATTACACACTCTTACCCCTAGCAGTTGTCATTCAAAAATTATCATGATCGATTTATTAATCAACTTTTTTTTCGATTGTCGATACTTATTGGAGTCCTTCCGATAAAAATTTTGTCTAAGAACATTCCTAAACACATAAAGTACATTTGTGTGAAATTTTAAAAAAATCGGCCCAGCCATTTCAGAGTTCATAGGAAACGAACACACACAGATACATACGAACACACACAAAGTGCCTTTTAATCATAAATAGGGATTTCTTTCAAATTTAACATAGTGACGTGTTAATATTAAACAAACGAAATTGTTAAATATATCAGATTTGCATTGAATTAGACACCAATGGATCAAGATTCTCTAATTTCGATTCCTTCTCAATTACCCTTAAATATAATTCTTAAATTTGAGAGATTTTCTAGAATCGAAATCAGCTAATGCATTTGGAGAAAAATTAATGTAACGGAAAAGAAAAAGTAGTATATGCCAGTGAATTTAGCAAGCTTACCCACGATCTATTTACAGTAGAAGCCATTTTTAGAAGCAACTTTCTAACTTGGCTCATCAACTCAGACAGTAACAAATGTAATGGAGCAGACAATCACCATTTTTTCATATGCCAAAAATCTATTGATGACGAATGGATCAAACAGTCGCTTTTCTTTGAGTGTAACTTCAGAATTTTCTTCCAAAGAATATGAAGATGCAAGAGCGGAATTTTTTTCAATTCTATCACAAAATAATCTTTGAAAACTTAAGTACAAAATTTAGTTTTCTTTCTTTTTTTTTTCTCATCTAGAAATAAAAGTAATGGAGAGTAGAAAAAGCATTTGTAGATGCTTTATTGGCAAATATGTAACTCTCCCACTTTTATATTTCAATCCTCATCGGGCAATGTTTCTAACAAAGTGGGGAGAAAATATTGTACCCTCGATTGGCAGTTTTTTATTAGCAGTAAGCGATTTTTCGATCAAAAGCTATTTTAACTTTACCTTTAAACCTAACTCTCATGACCATGGTCATGGAATATGCGTCTACATTAGGAATGGCTTCTCCTGCATCAAAGAAGACCTAAAACTACCCTACATGTGCTTCCGAAAGGCACTTACTCACAGCACCAATTTTTTATTTGCACTATCCCACAACGATGGTGTCACAATCTTTAAGAGTATCACCGAAGAAATTGACCACATCCTGACTGAGCATCCCTCAGCCAACATTCACCTCTGTGGAGATTTCAACGTCCATAATGTTGAATGTCTGATCCACTCAAATAAGACAGATTATGAAAGGAGGGTCTATCATTATTTCTCACTTGCCTATGACCTAATCGATTCTGATAACCATTTTGCAAACCTTCTAGATCTTTTTCTAATCAACTGCCCTGAACTGTGCTCATCCTCTGTTACATCTCTGCTAGGATCTTCTGATCACTTGGTTGTCCCAATCAAAATTAAAACTAAGAGTAACTAGTCCTTAGATGTCCCTCTCCACCACACTGTGTATTGCTACCCTATGGTTAACTGGACGTTCATATCAGATATACCCTTATGCCCCATGTTCAAAAAGGACGTAACATCTATAGCATCCGACTTGACAGATTGGTTAACTATTGACATAACTATATACCCTGTAAAGATTTTCAACTTAAATCAAATAATCAACCGTGGTTCACCCTGAATGGGCTGCTGTAATTACACATACAAATTGCTATTTTAATTGCTTTAAACGAAACGGATGTTCAGAAACTAAAGCCGCCTCTAGAACTTCTAGCAATCACTGCCGAAATGCGAAAGAGTTTTTTGCTGTAATTGTTAAGTCTAAAGTATATACAATATGGTTTCCATTCTGAGAAATCAACAGCTGATGTGCTGACGGTAATAACACACAGTATCAGTGAGTCTATTGACAATGACTTCGTTTCTTGAGCAGTAGCTTTTGACATAGCTAAGGCATTTGATAGCGTCTGGTGTTTATACTTCATAAGAGGTCCAGGTATTTTGAAATGTCCTCTCAACTATAAAATCCTTTCTGAAAGATTTATTAAAGTAGTCGTTAATGGCAGAAATTTGAGGCTCACAGTATTGACGCTAGAGTGCCTCAGGGATCCATCCTGGGTCCAACTGTCTTCCTAATCTTTATCAACGATCTCCTAAATTACGTTCTTCATTTATTTAAAAACATCTATGCAGATGATACTATCATCACTTCAAAGGTCGCCAGATTCTTTCTGATTCTTTCTCCTTCGACCTGGAGCGTGTGGTACAATGGGATGAAAAATATCTAGTTGATTTTAATGCATTCCAAATCAAACGTCTATCTTTTCACTATTGACGCTTATATCCCCACTTGGCCCAGTTGAAATGATCGCCTTGAAGAAGCATCCTCATTTGACAAAGACCTACATCAGATCCATTGCCAAACTCATTGGAAGACAATGGGATCGTTGAATTGCTCTAAAGAGTATCTCCCTCTCAACACAATCCTCTACAAGTACAATACAGTTAAATACGTCCTAAGAAGCATCATTTCCCGCCATGAAAGGGTACAACACCGTATTCGAAATTTAATGGGCGATGACCTTTTCGCCACCTTGCTTCCACTTTATCACAGAAGGGATGTTGCGAGTCTGTCCTTTTATGGTAGGTACTCGACCAAGCTTCAATCGATGGTCCCTCCCCTAAAACGTCTGCAATAAGCACTTACCTAGCTGCAACAACCCCCCTCATTCTCTATCTGTGCCTAAAATTAAATGAAAATTCCATGAGCAGAGTTTCTTTCTTAGAACTGTCCGTCTGTGGAACACAATACTGTGGGCCTTCTTCTCAGCTGATTATAACATTTTCATTTTAAAATCTAATGTGAACAAATTCCTCTTAAATAATATCCAAGTTCCATCATGACTCACCTTCTACCTAACACAATCTGGAGTGGCTTCTAGGTCTTGATAAACGAAGACATTCCGAGTAAAATTTTTTTTAAAAAAGCATTCTATACATTAGGTTTCATTATAAATAATTCTCTTCCTATCCACCAGGACACTCTTCTTATTCTGAAAAAAAGTCCTATTTGATGGGCCCAAACGATTCTCCTGGTAGACTCAATGAAAAACAAAAACAAACAAAAAAAAAAACAACACACTATACTTCTCTTTCATAACAGGATCCCGTCCAGTCAAAAAGTAAGGAAATTTCTCCTCTTTAATTTGAATGCAACATTTTCCATTTGATCATCCGTAGAGTCGTCTATTTTTCTTGAACGTCAAAGAACTTTTTTCTGTATTATAGTTGGACTTATAAGTTACAAATACAATTAGTTTTGCAAAGATTTTATTCTATTATCGTTTAATTTAATAATTTTATGCATATATTATGCTTTGTCTGTTTTGTTTTGTTTTTGTCAATTTATTTATTCCTTTATTTTTTTTTGTGTGTGTGTGTGTGTGTGTGCGCGCGCGTGCGTGCGTGCGTACGTGCGTGCGTGCGTGCGTGTGTGTGTGTGTGTGTGTGTGTGTGTGTGTGTGTGTGTGTGTGTGTGTGTGTGTGTGTGTGTGTGTGTTCTATACGCTTGCTTTCAGTATATTTCCAGCTTCGGCAAGCAACCAATGAACTGTTCTCTTATGAAATCACTTTGGTTTAGTACCATCATATTTTGATTTAACCATTGTAAGGAGACACAAAAAGATAGTGAAAACTGTGACATATCCGTTTAGGCATTCCTTCCGCTACCTTTTCTAAAATAAGTCTATTTATTTCTGTATTATTATTATTATTATTATTATTATTATTATTATTATTATTATTATTATTATTATTATTTACTGACTAGGAGTAGTCATACAAGCCATCAACAACTTGTGCTGTTCTTTGGAGTTTGAGTGACAATAAGTTTTTCCAGATTTCCAGTACTCTCCACCTCTTTCGATAGCGTTTGCAGATGAATTTGCGTTATCACAGCAACCGCTTACCATTGATTTCTCATTGGCAGCAACCATTGGTCTTCACTTGAATTTGGGTGGCAATAAGCATTTCCAAGATCCCAGTCCTCTTTGCACTCAACCAGCGGAAGTTTGGCTAGTGCTTTTATTATTATTATTATTATTATTATTATTATTATTATTATTATTATTATTATTATTATTATTTAGCAATTCATAGCAACAGCAATCAAATATCTTATAGACATGATAAATATACATCGATTATGTACTATGATTTTGAAAAAGCTCGACATTTGTTTCAACCTCAGCTCTCAAAAATACAGGTAACACAGCAGTCGGCGAAGTGAGAATTTTGTTGAGCCTTTGTGCCACGAAATCATTGAACAGTGTCGAAAAGATAACGTCACGTGTTATTGTGGGGACCTTCAATGAGAATCCTGCCAAAAATTTGCATATCATCAAATGTCAAATAGAAATGGAGAACAGGTGGAATACTTTTTAATAGAAAATGATCTGGTTTGTGTCAACACTTGTTTCCAAAAGAGAGAAGGAAAACTATGGGCGTTTAAATATCTAGATGGACATAATGCTCAACTGAACTACATGATGATAAATAGGAAATGGATCAATAGTGCCAAAGGAGGTGTTTTATTTTATAACCTCTATCCACTGCATCACAGGCTTCGAAAGGCCCGTGGCGTATTGGATAGAGGCATTGAGTCTCTATGGTTCCATATGAGCATTGTCTGAAGATAGTTGTATCAATCCTACCCAAAGTTAGCCAAAACGTGGTAAAACAACAAAAACTATGGAAGGCAATAATTGCTGGGATACAGTTACAAGACGTAGCATTCCTATCTCGTCACTAATAGCAATAGCCGCAAAAGTATACAATGGGATACTCCTCAATAGAATAAAATCTGAAATGGAAAAGATGCTCAGAAGAAATCAAAATGGGTTCAGAAAAAGTCGCTCAACAATCTATCAAATTTTGACTGTTAGAAGAATTATTGAAGGAATAAATGCAAGATGAATAAAATTAAGTATTATTTATAATACACAATGTTTGTTGATCAAATAGTTCATCACTTTAGTGCTGAGTCGTCTGACCTATTTTCTGGCTAAATAATCTCTTTTAAATCAAATAAACTGAATGACTCAAACCCAAACTATAGACTCATACTGCATCGATCATCACGCAGA
This sequence comes from Euprymna scolopes, assembly GCF_053919585.1. NCBI lineage: Eukaryota > Metazoa > Mollusca > Cephalopoda > Sepiida > Sepiolidae > Euprymna > Euprymna scolopes. Next base: position 115,697,830 of record NC_136488.1, read on the forward strand.
TAAAAAGAGAATCGCATTCTGGAGTTTCTTCTCTGAAGTGGCTTGGAGTTCCTCCTTGTTTTTCAAAAATATGTTTATATACCAATTCTGAAAATCTGCAGCTCCCAATATCTTCATTAGTTTAAAATTGAAAAACTGAAACTCCATAAAATGATGAGGAACTCAGCTGATGACATTATTAAAAAGGCATATCCAGGAATAAAATTAAGAACAAAATGGCCGGCTATTAAAAACCACACAGGAGGCGGAATGTAACCTATGAATAAAGGACATAATAGGCATCACTCAAACCAAAAAGCTGAACAGGGTAGCACAAACAGCAACATATTCTCCAAAGAGAGCCCAAAAGTAAAAAACGAGACATGCTGATCGAAGAGGTCAGGATGTATGCGGAAGAGCAAAGAACAGCCATTGCTATCACTCAGGCCAAACAATGTGCGTGGACAAATTGGAATGACATCGAATCAATTAAATTATCATGGAAATCCTTAATTTCAATGGAACTACTGGCAATATCATTTCTTCTTCGAATAATGTGATCTTTTACCAAATGTGACCAACCTAAAATTGTGGGGATATCCGGATTCAGACCTGTGTTCTTTGTGTAAATACAGACTCTCAGTAAAAAACTTGAAAGTAAAATGGAACTTACACTAGAATGCTCCTGACAGTGTTAAACTTAAACTAGAAAACACATCCAATCATTAGCTGTTTGTATGATTCGTTGTCCAGGATCTATTCAGTAATAACAGAAAATTGAGCATGATATGCTGAACATTGCTACAGAAGAAAAGATGAGTTCGTCAGTGATGTGATATTGCGGGATCCTAAACAAGAAACCACTAAATTATGAAGACCTGGCAAGACGTACACAAAATTATTGAGAGAAGACATTTGCTTACAACTTGAAGATCTTCCTAAGGCCATAGAAGATTGAGACATGAGTCGGGAAAGAGTCAATTTAGTCCAGACAATCTGCCCAATACGATTATTATTATTATTATTATTATTATTATTATTATTATATATAATTGTAATTATTATTTATTATTCTCATAAAAGTACTTGTTATGTTGCCATCTACTTTACATATGTGCTAGTCGTGTGCACAGATATGTTATGTAGATTAGATGGCTTCGTTAACAGAGTGGTTGAACAAACATAGTGAGAGATGACGAGAAATATATAGATATCTTAGAGGAGAAGTGTTATATATAGGTTCATTATTATTATTATTATTATTATTATTATTATTATAATTATTATTATTATTATTATTGTTGTTGTTGTTGTTATTGTTCGTTGTTAGGAAGTCTTATTAGAAGTGAGTCTTAGAGTCTTAGAGAGTCTTATTAAGAGAGATTTGCGTTCTGTGTTCGTGTTATGAAGAGATTCATATATATAAAATGTTCATACTTAGAAGTGTAGTGAGGAAACAGTGTTGAGACAGTCTTAGTGTTCACATTGTAGATATGAGATGTAGAGACATTGTATGTGAAGACATTTTAAAACACAGGATATATAAGACATATAATGACAATTTCACTTTACCTTTTGGTAGAATTACAACACAAAGACGACGTTTATAAAAACACATGATGGGTTTATTTCTTCTTCGACCGGTCGGTGGTTTTCTTAGTCAAGAATTCAAAGTTTTACATTCTATGTTTCAAAGGTGACCGTCTCGCTTCCAGACGTTCGACTCCCATCTCTGGACTCCAGACTGTCGTCTCTCGTCCTCAGACTCTCTCTGCTTTATTCTCCAGTTTCTAACTATATCGAGAACTTCCCATTTTCCATGACGTCATACACCTGTTAAAACATGTGTCTTCTTTCACGTGTTCTGGAAATGCGTGTCCAAAACCTTTTCCTTTGTTTACAAAAGGAATTTTAACCTATATTTCCAGTAACCTATATTTCCAATATGTTAAAAACATGTTTATTAAATTATCCTATAGTTACATTCCTTTTATTAAAACTATTTTATCTCTAAGCTAAACAATGGTTTGTTTTTACATTCCATTTTCTAATTCTCTCTCGTAATCTATTTCTAAACCTAAATTACGAGGTTCGAATTTCGTCTATTCTATTTCATTTTCATTTTAACTAAATCTCTCTATTTTATACTTACATGAAAAGGGAACAGCCCTTATCATGTAACAGAAGGATGGGTGACTTGTTCTGTTAATTATAAATGGCGACTAATTAGAATAACTGTTGTAGACCTGTGCTAGGGATCACAAATGAAAGAAACCACAAGTAGTGTAAAGTGTATAAAATATAATATTTATTTATCATAAAGAATACAGGAGCCACTAAAGTGGTCTGAGAGGAACGTGTTCGTAGCACGCGGTTAAACATGGTATGAATTTCTCCATTTAGTCTCTGAAGCCAGTGGTATTCGTAGGACTGGTTGATTCTACTTAGTTCTCAAATAGTCGAATGTATCATATATCTGGTCCATTACTTCTTGTTCAGCAGGAGGTTGTCTTTCATTATCAGTTATACGTTTCTGAATTTGGTTTAAATGCTTCTTGTGCGTAAATCTTGGACCTTCGATAATGTAGACCATCCGCCCGATCTTTTTCTGGACCTTTCCTAGTTCCTACATCGTAATATTATTTTTGTGTACCTGGAAAAATATCTTTTCACCAAGTAAATACCTCTTTTTAGGAACTATAGTATTTGGTGGTTTCGTCTGTTTTGGCAAAAGTTTCTGGAAGACCAGCCTAATTTTTCTTCCGAACATTAACTCTGCCGGCGACATCTTCAATGGAGTGCTTTCATTTGGCATAATTCAGTAATCTTGTAAAAACTGTTGTAGCGCCTTTTCTGAAGGCTTAAGTCTATTTTGGAAAAATATTTTCCGCCATTTAACTTAGCGAATATTTCGTCTGGGTTTGGTAGCGGGTAGTGATGATCCTTGAGCGCCACATTCAATCCGGTCGAAAAGTCCCACATACCCTAATTTCTTTATATATTTTTTTTTCACGTATACAGTGGGGGCTGCCCACTCACTATAGTTAATAGGGGTTAAAATCCCAGTGTTAACTAGTCCTTCCAATTCTTTTTCAATTTTTTCCCTCGAAGTGAACGATACCCTCCGTGTTTTTTGAATATTGGTTTTGCTTCATCCAGCAATTCGAATACCGCCTTTATTTTTGTACAGCATCACAGCTTTTCGGAGAAAACACCTGGGAAAGATGTGTTGAGATCTTCTTTTAGTTTTTCGGCTTCTGCCGTTAGGTTTTCGACATTGTGACAAAAATCACTCATTGGCGAGTCCCATAATTCAAATTCTTGAATCCAATCGGTCCTGAATAAGTTCGTTGCGTTCCTTAGGACAAAAACTTTTAGCTTTTTGTGTCATTCTTTTTAGTGACACATTAATAACTACCTCATCCTCAAAATTTATTTTTTCACCAGTTACCGATATTGCGACTTTATTCGTCTTTGTCATCGTGGGCTTTCCTATTCTCTTCCACATGTGAAAATTTATAATTGATAAATCCGACACTGAATCGTGCTTCTTGGTTTCTGATTTTCACCATAACATACTTCCTTGTGTTCTCTGTTGATGGAGGGTCCATTTGTGCAGTTTTTACGTAGCTCTTTTTTTGCTACTTTCGCTCTGCAATATGAGGCTTTGTGCCCTGCGCGCTTGCATAGGTCACATGTTATTTTCCTTTCGTAATGACATGCATTGTACCTATGAAGTCCTCCGCATTTGCTAACAAGGGGTCCTAGGATTTGTCTATCATGATAATTTTGTGAAGGGTTCTTTTTGTTTCTCCCTTGGTAATTGCTGACGGGCGGGTGTCCTTTATTTTTTAAGCATATTTTTTTAATGTGAGTGATACCTGCTTCCTCTATGTTTCGGGAATCTTGCTTCATTGCCATGAACCGCTGACAATCTTCAGCCAGTTTTTGAAGCGTCAAATTCCAATTTATTTAGAGCACGACGTCTTATATCGGCGTCTTTTGTGGCTATCAAACCTTGTGTGAATATTAAGCATTGGAAATTCTCCGCCGTTAATGACGACAATTTGAAATCGTCACAGTGCTTATTAACTATAGACGCAAATGTCGTATAGTCCTAACTTTCCTTACGTGTAAGATTCATGCATTTCCATCTTTTATGAAAAAAGCTTCTTTTGGGGCAGTATAACTCCATTAATAGTTTGACTGCCTCGTCAAAGGAAAATTCGTTGGTTTTTCTTGGTAAAATATCGTCCACGAATTTGTTATGTTCCGATGTACCTAACTTCCGTAGCAATAAACGAACCTTCTTCTGATCCGTCCGTGCACTGCAATCAATTTTAATTTTAATTTTTCTCTTTCCTGTTTTTCCTCAAAGAATTTCATTAAATCTAACTGCTTTTCCAATATTTGTTCGTTCATTTCTTTCTTTTCTCTTCCTTGTTTTTCTTCGAGATATTTCATAAAATTTAACTGTTTCTCTTCATTTTGTTTCTGTATTGCCAATTGTTTCTCTTCGTTTAGTTTCTGTACTGAAAATTCTTTCTTTTGTATTGTCAATTGCTCTTCTCTGAACCTTTTTTCCAGTTCCAATTGTTGACTTTGTTGGAATTTCACCATTTCCAAAATTTGTTTTGCAAAATCTTCTATGGGGGGGGGGAGTATGGAATTACTTAATATGACAAAATGAGTTTTTTTCAGAGACAGCCCAATTCGTTGATTTACTTTTCCTATAGTACTAACTCTATAGAAAAAAAAAACATTACAAAATTCGTACCTGGTTATTTAACGAATATTTCTTTCATATATTTATTTCCTTGTGTGGCAATTTTTCTGAGAAAATAATTCGACGTTTGCATTTATACTGAAAGCAGTAGATTTCGTTTGTCATTTTTCAATTTTCGTAACGTGTAGGTACTGGGTTCAATTCCTTGTTGATCCTACCCAATTTTCCTCTTTTTTCCTTAAAAAAGAAAAAGTTTCTTATTTGTGAAAGAGAGTTTATAGCATTTATTTAATATTGGCTATTCTTTTCGATCTCTGTGCGAAAATGAATGTCCTTTTTTCGTTAACACTTTATTTGTCGTGCTTAGCAAAATCGCTTCTTCTCTTCTTCAACATGCAGTCCCGTCAACTAGTGAAAAGTTTATTTTAATCGGATTAAAATCCGACTTTTTTGTGTGTGATTACTCGCTTTAGCCAATAAAATAAATTTTATTATCATTTACTTTTGCAGGAGTTTTTTTTCTTTTTCCAACGCTAATGCCTTTTAACCATACGACGTATTAGCAAGACATGCTTTTTAGAACGACAATTTTTTTTCAGTATTACTTTTTTATAGGAACGGAAAAAAGTTGGGGTTTTTTTTGTACTTATTGAAAACTTGGTCTCGTTAATTCAGTAGTAATAATTCTTCACGCAATTTGTCTTATGAGTTCTGCTTCAATTCGTAGTTTACGCTTTTAGTAGCTATTTTAACAGCAAGATAAGGCTTTGACGACGTCTTTGTAAAATCCTTTTTGCAGCAAGAATTGTTGTCCTTTTTCGAAGTGTTCTTTATCCCGTGTTTGTGGATTTTTACACTCGAATGTTGGTTTTTTTTTCTTCCAACGTAGACAAGTAGTTTTTCCCGTTCTTCACCAAACTTTTGAAAAATAAATACTCTTGAAGTTTCGAATTTCCCCCAGGTGTAGGAAAAATTTATTCCGAATATTCGTGTGTGTTCTTTTTTCTTGAATCCTTTTGGTCGTCAAATGCTGTCTTTCAATGGCTGTTTTATTTTTAGAGTGAATTCGTTGCCCGAATATTTGTCATTCAGTTGCTGTTAGCAATTTTTGTAGATTGATCCGGGAAGTTCTTGAATCGTCCTCGTCAGCCAGTTGTTGTAGACCCGTGCTAGAGGTTACAAATGAAAGAAACCACAAGTAGTGTAAAGTATATAAAATATAATATGCATTTATCATAAAGGATACAGGAGCCACTAAAGTGGTATGAGAGGAACGTGTTCGTAGCATGCGGTTAAACATGGTATGAATGTTTCCATTTAGTCTCTGAAACCAATGGTATTCATAGGACTGATTGACTCCACTTAGTTCTCAAATAGGGGCGATTTTTACCCCACAACAATAACTCAAACAGAATCGGTTTCTAAACATAACTCAATCTCAGAATTAACGTATATTTTGTGTTATTAATGCATATAGGAAAAATCTTAAAAAATCAAACGTTAATTATAATAAGATACGTATGTCAAATATTAATGTCAAATGAATTTTGAAAATAAGTCTTATTGAGACACAGCGAAATGAATAGTCACCAACCTGAACACTTGCATCTTCGACGGGTGGGGGATTACAGATCATAATCGTTCCAATCAGTTGCATCGCAGCATATATTCCACCAAGAACAAGAAAGCTAGAACGAACATTATCCAACACTTCACTCTGGGAGAAAAATCTGAAAAAAAATTCCAAGCAAATTCTATTGGTCGAAAAAATAATGTAGCTATTATGAAAAAAAAAATCATATTGCATAAATACTAAGATACTTGTACTTGTAGTGGCTATCATTCTGGTCAGATTGAGCTGGCTTCCTCCTGAGCACAAACTGCATCTTGCACCATCGTAGTCCAGTTTCTTTGATCTTAGGCGAAGTTGGCGGATATGGCTAACCATTCCCGATTCCATCACTGGAGACTAACTACTTGTGAGCTCAATAGTGCCGCCAGGTCATCGTCCAGGTCTTCAGTTGCCTACTGGCGCATTTGCACCAGAGATGCAAAGAGGACCTTGCGAATGAGCTTCCCTGCTGGTTGAGAAGCTGCATGTCCAAACCACTAGAGACGTCATTGATGAAGGATGAATGGCAGGAGAAGGGGTGTAATTTTAGTCGTTAGGGAAGAAATAACCAGAACGCAAGCTTCATGGTGGCAATGCAGACTGCTGCAAAGATAGTTGCTGCTGAAGACCAGTTAGCGTAGATCCATCGCTCTTATAAGCCACGTTTAGCAACCATAAAGAAGTATGGTCTTCACCATCATCTGATAAACGTCCAAGTATATTTCCCATCGGGATCACAAAGACTGGTTGAGACAGAAGGCAGACCGTGCTGCTCCTATTCTCCATCCTAGCTCAGCCACTGCCTGCCTAGTCAGCATGATAGTAGAGCCGAAGTAAATAAAGGAATCCACATTTTTAGGTGAATTCCATCCAGCGTGTGCGGTTGCCAGGTATCGTGCTGAATCGATGAGGACATGACTTTTGTTTTGAAGGCATTCGTGCGCATCCCTAATCTACGAGTAACTGTCTGCACTTGGTTGAACAC